>NC_136634.1:16193735-16386235 GCF_949748355.1 Melanostigma gelatinosum
ACCTGAATTTACTGCCTTGCTGGCGCGCTAACCAGTGGAGAGCCACAGCAAACTCTGACTTCTGCCAAGATCAAACTATAAAATGTCCACATTATTGTTCTGTCTTATTATATATATATATATATATATATATATATATATATATCTTTTTTTTTTTTTTTTTTTTTTAATTATTATTATTATTATATATATTTTTTTACCTTAGAAATGTATTCTGTCCAAATGTAATGTTCACAGATAACTCACATAATTGTTCCACAACTCTCCTGAAACTGTGCCAGCATTTTCTGGAAGCAACTTCTTCTGTACTAAATAAAACCCAAGGTCAGTATTTTCTGTTATTTTGCATCGGCATCAACTTTAGGCTCCAGTTTATATTTACAGCCAAGTGCTGCGCCCAGAGTTTCAAATAATTTGAGTTATATAATTTGATATAAACTGTTTTAAGAAATGCAGCTTGGCGCAGTGTCTTCTGTGGCATTTAAACCAGTTGTTGTCTAGTTTGTCGTATCCTTGCTCACTTCTCGGAAACTGCATCTTCTTCAGTCTTCTCTCACACCCGTATCACAGCAAAGCTATTTTCAACTCCGAACAAAGCTGAGGAGCCAAATGTGGAGACAATTTTAGCGGAGCCCGCAGTGAAAAGATGGGTTCAATGCTTAACAAACACAATGCTGTGGCTGTGTCATCTAGCAGCTCCATTCTGCAGGTTTTGACTAAGTTATATAGCAGTTCAACATTTTGGGAAATATGCATATTCTCTTTCTTGGTATCAATCTTCTCATCTAAGTCTCAGCAAGAAACTATTTTCCGAAAATGTGGAAATACTGCTTTTAAGTTCAGTTCACCCAAATTGCCGACAAAAACAACGAGTGGTACAGCAATAAAGACAGTGACAGTTTTATTTGACCATGCTGCTTTGCATAAGCCTCGCCACAACATTAAGTCATACTTGTTCCTTGCCATAATTAAGTGGGAACTCATGTCAGAAAAAGTTTCCTGTGAAGAAAATGACAGGTTACAGAATACATCTACTGAATAAATAGTTTCCTCCTGACAAAATGGTGCTTATTTTATGCTGATGTATCATGGAATAATAGTTTTTAAAGCAGCTGTGAGAGCTCGTGCTGCGCATGTATGTGCCAGCGTATTATTCCTTCTGCCTGCTGCCCACAGCAGCTGTCTGGTATTTAGAGGTTGGAGTGATTTTGCTGTCGTAGAACGGGGAAACTCCCAGGGGAGCTCCGTGGGCATTGCGTATCTGAATGTAGCCTGATCCCCAGCGCTGGTCCCAGTGGTCATCCTGGAGATTTGCTTACAATAAACTTCCCTTCGCTAGGAAACCACAACCCCAATGAAATATCCTTTTTACTCTATTACCCACTATGGTGAAGTGGTATGAATACGCTGAGATTTGCACTTTTCCTCTCAGCACTCAGCTCCTCAACTTGGAATGAACTCTTGAGTCCGATATGACGCTCTATTTTTCCAAATGCTCATTCAGAGGACATGTTTTGATTCCTGTAACGATATTCTGTGCCAGGATTTCACTTTCTCCAATGGAATATGCTTTTTACATGTGCTAGCCTTGGCCTTTGTTTCTTACGACACACTACCCAGTAGCCCTGACAACTTCCCAGTGGACTTTAGCTAAACACACTATTAGACGCATAAACAAAAACAGACATGTCCACAAAGTCAGGATTTTTACGTAAACACATTTGCTCTACTTTTAAGAAAAGGAAACTATTTTCGATTGCTCAACAGAAAAAAACAGTCATCATCAGCTGATGATGAATGATTAGAGACAAGCTGTGCTGAGAGTGACTCAGCTGACAACAACAAAAGAGGGCAAATATCTCAGAGAGAACTCTCTTAGTCAACACAGCTGAGCTCTGCCCAGCCCGTTGCCACATTTACCACCATTACAAATTGAAGATTATTTTACTGCCTGGTAATCGTGGGGCGAGCAAGCAACAGAGGGCAACGGTTTAGTAAGAAGTCTTAGAGACGAGTGTATGGTATACGGTATGGTGATTGATTTAAACGTGACTCATGTCTTCCTGCAGCAGTTCAAGTGGCCACCCTGAGTAAACAGGCCGAGACAAATCTCAATCTCAGGGAGAGCACCCTTTAGCACTTAAAGAGAAGCTCTCACACAAAAGGGAACGCGTGCCAAGATTCAACACCCCTATTCGGACTCTAAGCGCCTCGCTTTACCTTCAGGAATGTGTTGCCACATCTTACTGGTGCGTCTTTTATTTAAGAGCAGAAAAAAACAATCTGACTTTCATGTCACACAGAGCACAACTGCATTGAGTAGAAAGGAAGATCACAAAGCACCTTTTAATCGGACAATAAACAAAACCTCGCAGGAATGCCTCACTCTGTATTTCAGAAACAGTTGTTTAGTCAAAGATTACACAAACAAGTCAGTGCTGCTTGTTTTGCAGCGTCTGTAAATCACTGTATCTCTGTGGTTCATATTTTACAAGCCTTGCTGAGTGCTGTTGTGCTCTTAAGGGATAGAAGGGAAGAGGGGATGGAGGGAGTTGCTGATGCTGGCTTTTTGAGAACAAAGAACATGAACCAAGAGGCCGTGCCAAACATAGAGACAGAGAGAGGGAGAGAAAGAGCGACAGTGGAGCGAAACGCTTTGCCAGTCTCTTACCGTAGGGCCAGGCTGTCCCTTGAGGTAAGGCGATGAAGAGCGAGATGAAGAGGAACCAGCCCTCCTTCCATGAGATAAAGGTGGAGGTCCCGGGGATTTTGTGGGTGCCCCTGTGGGTTTGCCCCAGCTGCAGTCCCCGTCCCGCAGACAGCATGCTGCAGTCTGGAACTCTGTTTACTTTCTGAACTCAGCTGACATCACCTTCTCTTGGCCCTTCAGTCCTTCCCTCCCCCTCCCTCTCTTTCTCTCCCCCTTCTTTCTCTCTCTCTCTCTCATTTCTTTTTGGCTTCAGGTTACAGCCCAGCCTCATGAGGAGTTCCACTTGCAGGTCTCCCAAAAACTCCCCTCGCTCCGCTCAGAGGACGACGTCACTGCTGTTGAATGAAAGCAGGCTCCGACGATTTATGCTTAACTCATTATACACACACACACACGCACACACACACACACACACACACACACACACACACACACATTGAAGCGAAGCACAGAACAAGCAGTTTATGTTCTACACTATGTGCCTGCCATACTGACAAGACCAATGATGTGGTGATAGCATTTGTGTCTGCTTCACAGCTTATGTGTTCATGCCTAAACACATCTCGATGTCAGTGTTATTCAAGTTTTTATACACTTTGCTAAGCTTGAAAACAGCAGCAGTTTGTAGTCTCGGAATGCAATGTGTGTTAAACAACAATAACACATTTATTTTGTATAGCACTTTAAAAAGTACTCAAAGACACTTTACAAAAACAGAAACAATGGAAGTAATTACGCATTCAGTAGGTTTTTATTGTAAGTTTAGAGTAATAGTATGTTATTTAAAAACAAATGCTCTTATTTGCTGTCTTGCCAAGAGTCAGGTGAGCCAATTGATACCACTCTCTGTGTACACTGAAGCCATGAGACTGTTAGCTTAGCTTAGCTTAGTTTAAAGACTGGAAACAAGGGCAACCAGAGGTAACAACATGTGCCTACCAGGACGAGTCTCTATCTCTTTGGTTTAATCTGTACAAAAAAACAACGAGTAAAAACAACAGTTTGACATTTTATGTAAAATTATGTAAGGCAAGGCAAGTTTATTTGTATAGCACATTTCAACAACAAGGTAATTCAAAGTGCTTCACATAAAACCATTAAAAGCATCAAAACATAAGGCAAAAGAAAAGGAGATTTAAAAACAATTAAAGAATGTAGCAGACTATTTCGTGGTTAGGACTAGGCATTGTGTTACTTTTGGACGGAGCCAGGCTCGTGGTTTCCCCCTGTTTTCACTCTTTATGCTAATTTTATCCAACAGGATCTGGCTCCAGCTACAGACGGGAGAGTGGTATCAAGCCTCTCATCCAACTCTGGGCAAGAAAGTCAATAAGCACATTTTCCAAAAATCTCAAACGCTTCCTCTCAAACAATATACACAAATATGGTATTTTTCCCCAGCTATGTTGCATCTGTTGGTGGTGCACTACTAATGTTATCTTGCAAATGAAATGGTCGAAGGTTTTACGCATCAGTACAATCCTGCTTTCAAACGTGAAGACTTTAACAACAGAAAGGTAGCCATGTGTAGCCACAGTTGCCCAAGATACTTTTTTACAACAGTTGTTGTGTTGTATCATCTCCAGGGTGTGTTATATTTCAGCTGGATACAGCACTGGAATTAATGTTGTTCTTTTCCCACTGGGACTCCAAGCTGCATGCACGAGCGAGCAGGGAGTACAGATCAAACGACCCAGAGCCGGAGAATCAAATATCCAAAGCAGTTTCCTAAAACAGCAGGATATAGACATGAGCAGTGCTCCAGTCTGTGTGTGTGTGTGTGTGTGTGTGTGTGTGTGTGTGTGTGTGTGTGTGTGTGTGTGTGTGTGTGTGTGTGTGTGTGTGTGTGTGTGTGTGTGTAGGGAAATTAAAAAACAGACTGAAATCAAGAAGGTTCATGAAGAGCATAGAGGAACTGAGACACAGAGGGAGAAAAGTGTCAGGAAAAAGTGTTAATCAAGGAAGAGAGAGGGAGAAAAGGAAATATTGTCTGTGCTTTCTATTCCCCTTTCACCACCGCTCTACTGTTTGTCCAGATGCCGAATGGTTTATCATGTGAACCCCAAGGGTCTCAGCTTAACGGGGACACTGGTTTCGTATTTTCAGAGACTACATCTGCAGTCAACTCTGTCAGCAGAGTAGACTGTAAACATATTTTTTTGTATTACATACACAGAAAAAGTGTTCCATATATTTGTATTTGCACACTGTTGCACTATTTGTTGTAAATATATAGTACATACAATTGTAGTAGTATACAGTAGTAACTGTGATACTATTATATGGTATATTTTTTGTTATTTCAGTGGGATATTTCCTGAAATGTATTAGTTCTCCAACAGTCTTTTCTCAACTCACTACGGAATTATTGCAGAGCTTTTAACATCAAACACACACAAAGAGCATCCAATGTGATTCTGTCATTGACAGGAGTGTTGGAGTTTGATTTATCATATAATAGCAGCATCGATGATATCTATTTGTTTCAATATATCTAAATGTTAGAAACTCACATATATGACATCAGCATATTGAGAACTAGTGTACATCTATTGTGGTCTAACTGGGTCAACATACAGCCTGTTTGCCTTGTAGAAAACACGACAGAGAAGGCGTAGCAGGTGCATGGTGAGGCTGGCTTTACTACTAAAGAGGCGTAGCAGGTGTCTGGTGAGCTATCATGGAAAAGGCAAGCGAAGGCCGCTGGGGCTGTGAGAAGAACAGCTGAGCTAAAAAGAGTCGCGTTATGCTCGGCGGCGTCAGGAAAAGGCTTTCAACTCCCACGAGAAAGATAAAGCTGACCGTGACACATTGGCACATGCAATACACACATTAGAAACCATACGAACATAACTCACACCCACATGACAGGAAAAGAGACACACCTGTGATTTCAAAGGAAAACAGAGGAAGAGCTTAAAAAGGCAAAAGTGTTGTAGACTATGTCAGAAGACAATAAATTAGTCATTTTCCGGAGAACGACTCGGGTTGCGTTAGTTGCTTGAAGAATAATAAACTGTCTGATTCCAGTGCGTTCTTCAAAGATCATCAGAACACCAATAGGTATTAAGCATAGAATAAGAATAGTGTTGGGGAACAGTAGTTTAGACTTCATCAACTGGTCTGAACTTCTTTTCCACGACAGGAGTCAGAAGTTAAGGCAGTGATAATGTTAGAAGCTGATGTGAATTATATCTCTGAAGTCTCAGTCAAGCATTGCAGAAAAATCAAGATACTGATTAAGATACCACTATGTTATAAGAATAATATTATCATTGTTTACATTCTGTTGAAGTTCATAGGATCCTACTTAGCTGCTTTCTAAGATCAAGTGCTGCTTATTATTTTTGCACTCTACCTCACGCGGACTTTATCTTCTTGCACATTTGGTCTGAAATCACAGTTACACATTTACTTTTCCTGAAAAATTCAAAATGACCAAAATTGGGGACTTGCTTTTCACTGAACATCGACAAAATAATGTCTGACAATGGATACCACGTCACAAAACTCAATATTACACTGATGTGAAGTTCTATCATGTTGTCATTAGTATCTGATGCCACTTGACTCGATAGTAGACTCATTTTGGTCACCTTGCTAGACAACAGAGCCTTGCTGATGCCTTCATTAATCATTACTGTAAGAGAGATATTTTCCTGAAGGGAAACATTTTCTCATGACCCACGGATCACGCTCGTCCTGGGCTGCATTATAGAAGCTTTTCAGTTGGCACCACAGGGACTGTGATTGGTCAAAGAGAATGGGCCTCCTGCCCACAGTAAAATCTCATTACCAAGTGCATGAAGGAAGTGGTGCAGCGGGGGCACAACAAATGACCTAGCAGCCATTACACTTAATGACATCCACTGTTGACTACGCATTCATTCCAGAAGGGTTTTCAGAGGATATTAAATAAGTCCAGCCCCACAAAGTGGTGTGATCGGTTCATTATTAATAGCTTTAACTTGTTTGTGTTTGAGCTCCCAGAGTTCACACAGGATCAGTCCAGTGGCTGCCTATGAAGCCATGTGGTTTTAATATGAAGGAATCTATCGCACTCAACCCATTTCTATGGTTACACAGTGGACACACAGTAAACACGAGTGCCTTTTTTCCCCCAACAGTTGCTGACTCCATTCGATGCGGCGGATGGAAACTAGGCCGTGTGCTTCACAGGTAAGACAGATGCCTGCAGCAGTTACTTAGCAAAGCCGGCGACAACTGTTGCCAGGAGCATAGTGCCATGACCAAGTGTGAGTTAGTAACTTCATCGTGCAGGACTGTGTCAAACTGGACGTCAAATATGCTCTCATTTATGTGCTGCATTCTAAAGAGAATGCTCAGCTTGTGAAGAATGGCTTGTTTTACTGAACTCCTCTAAAGTTAACTACTCTGCCTAGCCAATGTGTTCATGCATAATCATCTGTCCCTGAAGAGGAGCAGGGCTCCGTCTGCCCTTTTGCCACAACAGTCTTTATCCTTTATTACTAGGGGTGTAACGATACGCGTATTGGTATTGAACCGTTCGGTACGAGGCTCACGGTTCGGTACGCATGACGAACCGAATACGTTTGAATAAAAAGAAAAAAAACTGAATTTTTTTTTTTTTTTTAAACCTTTATTTGACCAGGTAGTTGAGATTAAAAATCTCTTTTGCAAGATGTAAGTAACAATACAAGATGTAAGCAACACTACATAACATTAAGGAGCAGTTTTTGTTTTTTATGCTTATGTGTTGCTAAGAAGACACTCCAGAAGATGGGTCACTCAGGTATAGTTCCATCGTTGTTCAAAGTCAAAGAATAACTTCATGATGTTAGTTGTAATGAATACATATATTTTAAAATCAAGTACATTTCTCTGGCATTCATAGTTTTCTACTGTACCGAAACGTACCGAACCGTGGCTCCACTGTATCGTACCCAACCCAACCGTGGATTTTGTGAACCGTTACACTCCTATTTATTACACACCTGCAGGGGAGGAAAGAAGGAGGTAAGAAAGACATGTGGTGATAATGACATGATACACATCATTTGAAAGAGAAAATTAGACCAAATTATCTTGAATATACTGGAAGAAGAAGATATTAGAATATTTAAATGTGCTTTAGAATATGTGCCTGAACTTACTGTCCCTGTTTACATGCACGATTACAATCCTCATTCTGACATTTCATATATGCCGGTAAATCATGCTAGATTAAGTTAGATATATTACATATTACATTTCACATCACACTAACCATCCGATTCCACATACTTAAAAGCCTTCTCGGTGCTTGAAACGCATATTCAAGTAATCTTGCCAGAAACGTCTAACATAGTTCTGGCTCACATGTACCCACTCTTTCATTTGAAGTCACACTCCAAATAGTCCCTGCCTGGTTTGATTTACATTTTTCTTAAAGTCAGGTCAAATACATTTACACATAACTTGGTATGAAGGTCTAAATCGGTCCTCCAGAATCTCCACCCAGTAAAGCTATGCAGAAAAAGCTGCCCTGGCTGGAAAAGACAAAGACTTGGATTCCACATCCTATTGCTCCCCGTTAGTCCCACTGCAAAAGGTCCATCTGCAGGAGATTGCAAGAGCAGGAAACATTAAACTAAAGATTATTATAGCACCCTCGAGGGCATCTATTGATAGGATGCTTCAGATATGTTACGCATATCTGAGCATACGCACATGCATGTGAGCTCCACACGCATTTGATAGCCAGCATGCGGCATAAAGTCTTCCATATGTTCTGTACCTCCACGCACCCGCTATATAGTCGAGTGAGTCTCTAGTGCATCAAGTCACAGTTTGAGTATAATGTAAACCTTCTGACAACCTTTAATCTGGAACTTTGAAGTGAAATGTGTTTTGTTTTTTCTCTGAATCAGAACACAGCTGATCCTTAAGGAAAACAGGTACGTAATTGGAAATAATTCATTTTAATAGGAAACAACTTCATCCTCATTACCTCTTACGCTAAATATCTGGATACCCTAACTTTCCATGCACATCCAAATGAACAATGAAAGCCAGTATTTGCAAATCTCAGCAAACATCATTACACACATATGTTTTCCTAAAAACATGAACCCAGAGAACTTAATTACTCAGTTTAGATCAAAAACCAAAAACACAAGGGATATCCCTTTGAAAATAAATTGAGACTGAGATATGAGGGTCACCTTCTCTTCCAATACAATGACGAGCATTTGTCTCAGAATAGTCTCACGCCACCTTCCAAACGGCTCTCAAGAGCATAAATCTTGTCAGGTTTATAGGCAGACTATAGTCTACAGCTGTGCGGTCTAAAACCAGAGTGTGATGAGCATAGCTATACACAATTCTGAAAATGAAATTGTTGAATGGGGAAGAACAACTGGAGCTGGGAGCAGTAGCACTGGAAGCTCCTTGAATAATTGCTGACCGAGCTCCCCACTTGGAAGACGGAAGGAACCTCGCTGGGCTAATGGAAACCTCAGAAGGACATGGAAGAAGCCGGAGAGAGAAAGATGTGCCGAACAGGGAGTCATGAGGTCTCTGACATGAGACACAGTTCCCTGCAGACCTGCCTCTGCTTGAGTTCATAAGGCAATTGCATTTCCTTCCCGTGATCCATGTTAATCATAAAGTGACCCTCGTCATGTCATTGTTACTGAAGAATAGCCACGTCACAGGCAATGAGCCAGACAGCTGTCTCACACGGGAGAGTTTGTTATGGTGCATCATAGCAACTAGGGTTCTGTTTTGGGGATCTTTTTTTTTTTATTCCCCTTCCTGTCACCGTATACCGTTGAGCACCGACGCCATTGTGGTGGAAATAGTTTGGTCATAGAGATGTAGTGGACGTAGAAGAAAGAAAATGTTTGTCTGAGTGATGTCAGCGCGAGACACCACTAAGCTACTTAAAAGCGGAAAACAGCCATACAAAGCCCATAAACAGAAACCCAACATTTTACAGCACATCACCACGGCGCTCCTACTCTCCTGTGCTGCTTTGAGAGCAATTTCTCCTCTCTGAGCTCTCTCTGTGTTTTTGTTATTCGATTCTATTGGTCATGGCTCCCGAGGAGTCTCCAGGCATGGAGCCAGTGAGCTCGACCATGTTCTCAGCGACAGATGTGGCATTTTGTGTGAGGATTGCAACACTTGACAGGAGATTGCACAGAGGAGGCTCAACATGGAAAACAAACGGGAGAGAGCATGCTCATTGTGCAGGATGTGGACGTGGAGCTCCACCCTCTCGATACCTGATCTGTTGTGTGTATTTTTAGTCACATTCATTTTGGATTTAGTGTTATGGGAGGGATGGTTGCTCAGCAGCCATCATCATAATAACAGTGGATCCAAGGTGGCATCCTTTCCTGCCGTGCCCGATATTAAGCCTGACCACGTAGCATGCCGTGGTGCAATTAAATGGGATATGATACAGGGGGGAAATAAGTCAAACATTGA
The DNA here is from genome assembly GCF_949748355.1 of Melanostigma gelatinosum. NCBI lineage: Eukaryota > Metazoa > Chordata > Actinopteri > Perciformes > Zoarcidae > Melanostigma > Melanostigma gelatinosum. Next base: position 16,203,901 of record NC_136634.1, read on the forward strand.
GATCATGCGCACTCTATAAATAATAATACGGAAGGCTGTATTGAATTATGTTATTATTGTGGCACTTAAGATCATGTGAGTCAATAAAACTAAAACCCTGTTAATGCTTGCAAAATGTGTTTTTTGTAACTGAGCTAGCACGTCATGTCAATAAAATACTTCCATACAATTCCCTGAGATAAGTAATAAAGTAATAAAGTAAAATATATATATTTCTTTAAAGCCAATCATGCCAAATTATTTGGGGGGGCTGAAGAACATTTTAGGGGGGCTTCAGCCCCCCCCCCGTCTAGGCTAAATTCATCACAAAGCTAAGTGCATATGTGAAAGCGATGTTGATCTTCTGTGAGACAGAAAATAAGAAAATAAGATAAGGCGTGTAAATAATCTGAAGCTAATACCATCTGGGTGTCCTGTCACTGACAGTGACTAATATTGATAATAACTATGAACTTGTTTACAGTTTCATCCAAAGATGTAAAGAGTGCAGAAATAGTTGAATGTCTACTGGGTTTTCTGTGAACCATGACATCACAAGAAGATTCCACTCTAGTCAAACCCTCTACAGTGGCATAACTTGCAATGTACACATTTAAAGCTGTTTCACATTGTAAATAATTAACAGGCTTAGTATTACACACTGTATTTTAGAAATCATCTCAATTCAATGTACATTCATGTACATGCATACATACAATCTATGGAAACCAGTAACTACTGGAAACCTTAATGTGGTCCTATTCTGAAAGGGACATTCCTGCACGTACAAAGATACTAACGAATATCATAATAATACCCTTAAATTATCGGTTCTTGCCTTGAGGATTAGTTTGTTCTTACATTTGATCTTTAAGAAAGGTCCTTAGAAAAGTCTATGTCAGATTCATGACGTTTTTTTAACCCACAGTTCGAGGTAAATTGTTTGTTGTTTGTACCTGTATTCTCATGTTGATGAGTCCCACTGGCCTCGTAAATTAAAGTCGTGTGCCAGTTGATCCTAACTAGCAGGTGGACGGGATACCATTGCCCATACTAGGGCATGAGACACTGGCCTTTTAATATGTTGGATCTGCAATCAATGTGTGCGTGACTGAGGCATATACTTCTTTTCATGCCGATGACTGCATTTGTTTGTTTTTCGAAATAACACATATAAGATCAAAAGAGTTGTGTTTACGGGGCTAATGAATTAAGTTGACCAGCAAATAATAGCAATATCTATTACAATCTACAGTACAATGTGCAAATAGACATAGTGACTGTCAGTTTATCATCATCTTTATTTTTCGTCTCAGCACTATGTCACTACTGCCCTTTATCTTGGCTCAGACTACAGTTTGAGCAAAAAGAGCACAAACAGCGGACTACATAAAACAGCTCAAGTACAAAGTTATTTAAGCCAAATTTGCACACGGGAGATGATATGCGCACAGCAGCCTCTTGTGGCCAAACATGGAAGTGCAGAGTTTGGGAAAACTGGCAAAGGTCCTGACCACAGGGAAAACCGCATAGCAATGCATATGTCATGTATCAGTAAAGAGAAGGTGTAAAGCACCCAAGCCCTCTTGGGTATATTAACAAATTGCTTGAGGTGGAGATGGAAAGTCTGTGTACATGAGACAAATGTTGAAAGGCCTGGACCAAATTAGTAGCATGTCAAAGAGAAGATAACCTGTCTGGGATCAATCCTTATGTAACACAACCATAAATTGAAGGAAAAATAAGCCGATATTGATTCAAAATATGTTATTGCAAGATACTTCACAGATTTGCCAGAAATAGCACCATGATCTCAAGTAACTGATAAATCCTCCTGATAACTGAGGATGTGTTTCTGCCTCTGCTAAGTGAGCCCTTACAGAACTGTTGCATCATGCATTGCTCATACTGATGTCTAACCTCTGACAACGTGGGAAGCTGAAGACAGAACATGCCGCAGTATGTAGCATCCAGTGAGGCCAATATTCTTGAGAGAGTTAATGTGCAAAATTGCCAAATTCCTTATAAGCATGATCACTAAAGATGGGATGCATGTGCATGCAAATGTGACATTTGGTGTAAACTAGGAATTCAAAAGTAGGCTATGTATTGTAAGTGAGTAAGAGTTTTATGGAAGGAGGCATGTTGTTGTTGATCCTCTAGAGGGAGTCAGAGCCTACAAATCCATGACATCTCTTTACCAAGGGAGGCATGAGATGCATCTAAAGTAGACGTTGAAGACTTATAAGCAGACCTGATGTGATATGTGTTTTGTCCTCCTGCAGGCACTTGTGCCGACCGAGGTGAAGAAGAAGATCAATGTACTGCAACTCAGTGGGAGAGGAATGTAAGTAGGATGCAACAGTCTGGAACAGGGCACCGCAGCTAATCACTCTGATCTCGTTTTTCAAGTTATATTCCCTCAGCCGGGTGACGGCTGGCTGTTAGTTCAATTCCCCACTCCTTTCTTTTATCAGCAACGAGCCACCGCCGCTACCCACCGCGTTACATGATTCAATTGGGCCTGCTTTGTTGTTAATAGCAGTGATTATTCTTGCTTAAACGGCGTAATGTATGTGCTGACAGCCAACAGTGACACAAACCTGTCCCGAGGGACACAAATCTATCAGTGGCGAGAGTCTATCTGCTACATTAGAGATTCCAGGCACCAGTGAAGCATAGGCAAGCAAAATACACATAATACCAAGGCCGATGCAAAAGGCTCGTTCCGCAAAGCCACGGACATAAATGATCAGCCTTTACTCTATACTTCCAGAGTGTTGATTCCACATGATGGAAAAGCCTCTCTTGTGTGCAGTACATCTACTGATTTGAGGCTTAGAAAGACACGACGTTGTTATTTATGCAGCACAGTTCAGAGAAATGAACAAATTCAAAAGATAAGAATAAAGGGATTATTCCTTATTTAGACACGCTGTGCCAAGAGCGCGAACAGTTCTATACAACTAGAGAATTTGTTGAATTCGAAACGTTGCATTATTTTTATGTTTTCGGCGAACTCAAACAGTCTGTATTGCATGCTGATTTGGAGTGCGAGACTGAGAGAGTTGAGTAAGGTTTTCCATGTTTTACTTGGAGAGGTTGCCTGGAGTTCTTTTCCATGTGGCTCGTTTGTTTACCCATCCCCCACCGGGGTCCTGTCAACACGACCGGCCTTGTGTAGGAAGAGGTCAAAATGCCAGAGGGTCATTCTCGTGTCCGAGATTCTGGCCTTTTCCTTCTGTTAACCCTCCGGCGCCATTATTACTACTGCCGAGGAGCTGGGAAAAGGAAGTGCAACAGGGAGAAAGAATTCTTGAAACACAATTTTGTCAGGTACAATAAAATGATTTCATTTACGGTGTAATTGCCTGTTTTTAAACCAGTGCACTGTATAACTACCTATTAAAATGATATTTCAGTATCACTGCCTGAGCTGCAAAACTGTGAGTTGCTCTCTACTGGCACATTACATTGGGTTTTTTTTTTTTCAATTAATGTCCAGCTTGCATCCAAGCACCATTTGAGGCTTTGAAGCGTCAGATCCAAATGATAGCACATACGATCACTGGCGCTGTAGTCAACTGGCATATGTTTACAGTATGCCCCATATGGCAAATACATATTCATACAGCACTGCACAGACCTGATAAAGTGAATGTCGACTGTGCATTTCGCCATTTAAAATACATACTTTATTCTTACCACGAACTTTATACAGAGCAACATGCCCTCAAGTCAATTTTCGCCAAGTAGTTAAAAACGCCGCACGGTATCTGAGCATGGTGTAAAAGGGATGGCTTATCTGGAGATCCTGCTGAACTAAATCACGCTGATATGCACATCTCCATACATCTGTTCGAAAGAATGAGACTGAATTCCCTCCACTGTCTGGTTAAGCTCCAGCCATATGCTGAAGAAGCAAAAATTTTTCATGAGTGGTTGCTTAAACTGGTTTGAAATGTGGAGAGGGCGGGGATGTATGTAAACCGCAGCACTCCGCCCTCACACATACGGAGCATTCATTCCGATGTGATATGATGAGAGCAAGCACTTCACGCTGCTCGCCCATTAAACCTGAAGCTAAATGTTTCGCTGAAACGTTAGGAGGATATTCAACCACCATCTCTAATCTGAACTGACCGTGTGACCCAACACAAGAGCTGGGGCAAAACCATATCACACGGTGCATTTCATCAGGATTCTTTTTTTTTTTTTTTAATTCACCAAATTTGAATGTCATGACTTTCCTAATAATGATCAGACACTCTTAAGCTCTCCCTTCAGCCAATTTAAAGGTGGTCCTCGCCACAAGGCACTGAGCACGCTTGAGTCAATAAGCCAGTTAGCAAGGAAAGTAAAAATAATTCAATTCTTGACTTATTTAATCGGGGATCTGGTGTGGCAGGTCAGGGGGTGTAATCCCGGAGATTGGACACTGATTCTTTAATTGACTGACTCGACAGTACATCTCCTTCCTCCCCTCCCTGATTTTGCCTTGTAAGAGGGTCTCCCTTGTGTAGCACTGAATATCAATCGGCCACTCGTGGTAGAGAATTACACTGTGTAACCTCTCGCATTCAACAACAGCAACCATCTGCATACTAAAAGAAGCCAAGAAAGTATAGTGTGCTGACAATAAGGTCCGTTTTGTGCCATTTGTGCACTATTCCAAAGTGTTACTTGAGAAAAGTGATGACGAGATTGTGGTTCTGTCACCAGTAGTTAAAAGAAATGTCTTATCTGTCTCTGGAGTATATATTGTAATGGTACATCCTAAACTGCAATCTTACCGCATGCCAAATTGTAGCGTTCCAAGTAGAGAAAAGCAAATGCTGGGCTTCTTGAACAGATGACTACATCACAGTTCCTGGATCCAAAGCAGGTATCGAAAGGTCAGTGTGCGTACGTGCTCACTACCTGAATACAAATTAAGATCATTATACCTCCTTCTTATGATCTGCTCCACGGTAAACTTACGAGCGCACACGTGTCCAAAGAACACTCACTCGTGCACAGATGTCTTCATCATGAGAGGATGAATTCATCCCTATAGATCTCGCCTGCCCGCTCCCTGAATCCCTGAGGATGAGAAATTGTCAGGCCCTGTGAAATAATCGTAGCTTTCAACGCTGATGGAAGCCCTGTACATTCATTATTCAGTCCAGGAAACAGAGTGCTGCAAAGTGTCAAGGGACCGATGAGTTATTGCTCATCGTGAACTGACCTTACCGCGAGGGAAGTGACAGAAGCCCACTGAACTTTCTCCTCCTCTGCCATCCCCCCCCCCCCATCCATTTATCTCTCCTTTGCGTCCCTCTGTCCATCTGCTGGGTTTTGGCAGGCACCACACAGAGAAACCGAGATTGCATCACAGCTGTGGCGTGGTCAGACGACCGGTGATGGGTGTGGTGTGACGCTGCGGACAGGAATGACAGACGGTCTGGCCTCTCTTGTGTCACTGCAGCGCTTGACCACGGACAGTCATGAGTGGTGGAGAAAGGTTTTTCCCTGTGTTACGGCCCTCCTGGGACTGCTGGGGGATTTACGAGGAAAGCATGAAGGAGGAATGCAGGGGGGGGGGGGGGGGGGCTAAGTTCGCTGACCTGCACATAACACATGGCAAGAAACAGATAGGTTTGATATGTGAACATGCCAGCACTTGTGCTTAGGGTAAAGGGACACCGAGAGCCAGTAAATACAGTCACTCCACACTCCTAAAAAGCAACACACATCAGACAGAATTCCAGCAATGCACTTAAGCCGTCTTCATTTACTATGTCTAGACCTCGGAAGTCTTGCTGTTACTCAACTTTAAAGTGAAAGTGAAGGGAAGCAGCCAGACCTACAGGCCTTTTCTTTCAAATCAGAGCTCCAGAGAAAAGCAGAGAGATAACATGCCACAATGATGTACAGCACACATTCACGCAAACTTAAAACACTTGAAAGTATCCTTTCTATGCCCATACTTGTACAGCCTATTTAGCGAGCCTGTTTAGTATCCTTCACTATCTGCATTTCTGGGACACTGTGTGCAATTTGCAAAGGCTAATTAGTTTTTAACAGCTCTTCAAACCAGATGGAAAACCCCCACCCCCACAAGGACCCACTCTTTTGTGTACCATAGAGAAACACGCTCGGCCATGCACCTACACAAACCACTTCTTGAGATGCTACTTGAAAAGGCTTCTCTACTCGTGCGCGACCCGAGGATTTTTTCCGTTCCTTCTGTAATGCTACTGCTGTCAATCTGCATTGCAGAATCAAACGCAGGCAGGGAATTGAACAAATTATTCAGCTGATGGCAAAAAAGCAAAACAAAAAGAAACACCCATCTTTGCAAAGCACAAGTGAGGGCTACAGCAATATGACCACATCAGAATCAATTCACCTGCCTGTCGGCCAGAAGTTGTTTCCCCATCTATTCCTACCTGTTACTACATTAAAAGATACGGGTTTTGTGAAGTTCGGTATGTTTCCTTTCAGGCTTTGAATATCAGCATGAAGATAACAGCTCCGTGACGCTCCAGGCGTTTAAAGCATACATTAGCAGACCTCTAATTTACCGGGTGTAATTCTCGTCTGCGGCCGTCTTTTAGACTCTAGCAATTTAGCATGCCGGCATGTTGCTATAGAGCTGACCCAATTAATGTGTAGATTATTTAAAATGTCTCTTTTTTCATTACTGCTAAACTAAATACAGTAATCACATTTAATATGTGGTTGCATTGGTTTCCATTCAATGAGAGGTCAACAAATAATCAGCTATCTTTTCCTCGTGCTTGTTTCAGGAGTTTTTTTCCCTTCAGGCGGGTTATATCAGCAGTGAATCAGTGGGATAGATGTCAGGTGACTAACTTGGCTAGTCTGGAACATGGCATAATTAGGGCATAAATGGTTGCCTTGTCTGTATGTTTTGGATGATTGTCCTAGAACTGGAGATGTAAAAAGAGCAATTATGTCCAACGTTCTTCACCCAATATGGATGTGATGTGAACACCCCGAAACAGTTATTTCGGATCCAATGCAATGGAGTACAGAGCCAGACCAAAGTGAAAAGGATTCTAAGTGCTTTCTGTGATCTACAATGGCCGCAAGGTCCATGAATTTGAAATAGAAGAAAAAGGTGGGCGAATGTTTTGCACAAATTTGGGCAAACTGGGATCAGGCATCCATTCCTGCCTGCTTTTGCCCCGCTGACATGATATTGCTTTGGTACACAGGCACGGAATGTATTTTGTTTAAAACGGTGACATTATTTCCAAAGTATTTCTGCCCTGGGTATCAATTAGCATAATGGCTTCCTTTGCCAATGCCACGCAATCCTCTCACATCACACGCACACACGCACACACACACACACACACCGCGGTGCGGTACACTTGCTCCGCTCCTCTCTGAACCCCCCCTTCCCACAATCCGCCCACCACCTCGGGACTGGAGTCACGTGTCTCGCCGCCCAGTGTCTCTCCGCGAGCCGACACCACCACAAATCAAACTCACCCACCGACCGGTGGAGAGAGAAAAGAGGATGAGAGACGGAGAGGTGCACGCGGACAGAGAGCACCTCTACGACGCCAGTGGGTTATAATGGGGACCGTTCAATAGAAGCTTTCCGCGGTGGTGATCCGAAATGAGACGTTCCCGCAGAGGAGGGATGTAACGAGGCATCTGAACAGGACGGGAGATGAGATTCACACAGTTTCAGAGACTCTCTTCTTCCGGTGATCTCAAACAGTCCGCCCTGTGAGCCGCTGGGGCTTGGGCGGTGTACGGGACAGGGGGCGCGCGGCTAACCGCCGCTCCAGTTTAACGGTGGATTGAAGAAAATGAATAATTGCCGTCTTAATTCAACCTGCAGGAGCTCTGTGGGTCCCCGAGGGGGAAGAGTGGTCTTCATCATGAGGGCTTTTTCAGCAAACCTGTTCGCCCTCCTTTTCCTGTGCGCCCTTGCAAGTGTTTTCTACGTGTGGAGCGCACTGGAGAACCGTTTGGAGCGACACAAACGTGGGTTCCCAGTACCGGGTGGAGGCTCTTCCCACCACGGTCTCCCAGTGGACCTCTCCGCCAAAACTTTCCGGGCATTGCTCGCTGTCCCGGCGGCACAGAGACCGCACTTGGGGGGCAGACTTGAGGCTCCCAACCTCACTGATCAAACTGCCTCGGCAGGAAATCCAGATTACCATGTGAATGGGGATAACAATAGGTCAGCGCTGCGGGAGGGCCCGGTCAAGTTGGGCTCCCCGGTGGAGGATGGGATATTTTGGAGTGAACGTCTGGAGGGTCTCCTCCCCGCGGGCTTCACGGAGGAATATGCCCGGGCTTGGCGAGAGAGAGCCAGGACGCACCGAATAGTGAAGCTGGAGCCCGGCTGCGGCAGGATATCGAATCAGCTCGCCACTTTTGCAGACGGGACGAAAGCGTGTGTGCGTTACGGGATAAACGCGGATCAGGTGCAAGGGGAAACTTTGACGTATTACCTCGCCAGTTTGCTGGGCATCACAAACCTGCCTCCTCTAATACTGTCCCAGCTGAACGGCGAAGGTGAGCAATGGGCGGCTGTGAGGACGCGGATCGGTGGATTACAGTGGAGTGATCGAGCCGTGGTTTCTCTCACCGAGTGGATCTCCAACCTGACCGGGGTGGTCACACCGGCGCCGCTCAGGCAGGAGAGCCGCGGGCTGCATCCCGTGCTCCCGGAGCTCTGGAGCAAGACGACGGCGGAGCTGCTGGAGCTGATGCAGTGGACCGACCTGATCATGTTCGACTACCTGACTGCGAACTTCGACAGACTCGTCAGCAATCTGTTCAGCCTGCAGTGGGACTCACGCGTCATGGAGAGGGACACCAACAACCTCCTGAAAACACCCCGCGGTGACCTTGTGTTCATAGACAACGAGGCCGGGCTCGTGCACGGTTTTCGGGTGCTAAACATGTGGGAGAAGTATCACAATACGGTGCTGGGGTCCGTGTGCGTGTTCAGAAAAAGGACCGTGCAGCGCGTGGCGGAGCTGCACAGGCGCAGAGACGCCAGGACAAGGCTTCTGGAGCTCTACAGAGACAGCGAGCCATTGTCTCTGGAACTGGGATTTCTCTCGGACGAGCACGCTGGCATTCTCCAGGACAGGATAGACAGATTACACAGACACATCTTGCATTGCAAAGGAAAGTACGGCCAGCTGTGAACACTCAGCGGGCACAGGTGACGGATTTGTTGTTGGCACGGTCTAAACGCGACTTGGCACACCTGTGCTAAACTGATGCGCATTACACTAACTGTCTTGAATACCCAGTTGAACTACCTCTTGTGAATATAATGCGATGTCTACTTTACAAATAAGTACATTTGACACATGTTTATAAGCTCCCTGCTGAGATTTCCACTGTATGCCTCACAGAGAGGAATTATTAAGGCTATGTCTCTCTCTCCTGTCTTACTTCACCCCACTAATGCTCACCGAATATTAAATATAAAGAGTAGTATGTTGTGACCAGGGTATCATAACGCAGCCCGTCCATGTGTATTTGGATGCTTGCCTTGTGTTCAGCAATCCTAATGATAAACTCCTAAAAGCCTTAACGTAAGTTGACTCTTGAATTCTGTATTTCTGTTGACATCTGGCTCGCTTTATGTATAAAGTTGTTTGCACAGTATACACTGTCATAGCAGCACCTGCACTCCTGTAATTGTGTTTGCATTGCATATTCAGCCTTAAAGTCAGAGGCGTACCATGCCACTTGTACATGTTGTAAGTACGTTGTAAATATTGTCTGCTGACATGTTTTGGAAATGTGATGCTCCACTAATTTAACGTGCATTGTAACATTCCAAATTCTCTTGTCCTTTTTGATAAATACACTGTAATTTAATTCAACTGCTGTCAAACTGTTTTGTGCACTTAACTGCCTTATTAGAGTGCATCAAATATGTATCTACTCTGCCTCTATAGGCCACCTCCTGCCTCTGTAAGCCTCTGTACTTGCCCATTACAGATTACAGTGCTCTCATTGTGCTGCGGACATATCTTGTGCTGGCACACTGTTCCCCATGAGCCATTCTGTCAGCCACTCGCATGCTACAACAGGAATCTCTAATCCTCTACATAATCTCACCCAGAATGATAAAGTGAAGGAGACAACTGACATCATTTGACGTCCTTTGAAAAGGACTATGTCAGAATGGAGTGCTTTTCACAACCAGAAGACAGATTGCAGAATATTTGTCAGTCTATAAATAGTAAATGGTCAACCTATACGGCCAAGGCTGGAAGGTTTATTGGTTCAATCTGTTCAACTAGAAAGTAAGAAAACTCCCTTTGTATGTGTGCATGTGCTGCTGAGAGACCAAGCCCACAATTAATGAGCGCTCAGCTCTCAGAGGAGAGCCTTGTTTACAGTTGTTCAAAGGTTGGATTTGTAAGGAGAAAAAGTACATCATGCCTGGAGGTCAGCTGCATTATTGTTTGCCTCATGCTGTATGCTTTCACTTCACATAACCACATCTTTCTTTAATTTGACCCTTTTGGAAGGCATCCCCTCCTCATTCGTTGCGCTGTGCAGCGCAGCTCTGTGTCTGATTTCTGGTTGGAGACTTCAGAGGGAAAGCCAGCGATCGAACTTTTGAAGGCCTAATTCTTTCCAGCCTCTCCCTGTTCTGCACCTCATCTGGTTTCTTTTACAACTTTTTTTTATGTGTTGGCCAGCTCCAGGGCACACCACTACTGTTAGTACATCTCCATAGAGAAGGCTGAGTGCACCTTGTTCAAATAGTGGCGGGATTTGTACCCGCACCTCATTTCATGGCTTGCAGTCAGTATCAGTGAATTATGTTTCTCCTTGCTAGGTCACTGCGTAAGTGGCAGAGAAGCAGCAAAGGCTTAAGCAAGTGTAACCGGAGGCTTTTTCCAGGCCAACTGCCTGCTGCAGCTCGAATGGGGACTTGGGGATCAATATGTGTACTGGCTGTTGTATCGGGGGAAGCGGGTCATGTTAATGTGCTGGGTGTAGGGTTAGCATGTATGCGTGTGCCGTTCAGAGGGGGACAGGGGTTTCAGCTTGGCTCTGAGCATGCCTGTTAATGCTAAACTCTGCAAAGAGATTTACGACAGGCTGCAGACTCCAGGGATTAGACACAACGCTGAACTGAGGTCTGCAGGTCTAAGCCAGACTCACGAGCCATCCTCCTCTTCCTGCCTCGCACAATCAGCCACATCTCGCTCTTCCTGCCACATCTGTCTTCACTGTTAACATCACTTACAACCTCGTTTGTTAGCTAAATGGAAGATGAAAGTTTCATTTCCTTAATGAGGGTTTTTTGGGGGTGGGGCTATTTATTTGCAAAAGAAAGCCATTTTTTATCCAGGGACCACGCCAGCTGTAATCACAGTAATGGTGGATATCAAAGAGGTTGTTGAATCCACATTTTAACTGTTCACATATGTGCCTCCCTCCCTTTCTCCGCCTGGCTTATTTCAGATCATTCAGCCTTTATACGTGCCAGTGCTGTGTGGTTCCCTCCAGATGTGCTTGTCTTCTGTGTCAGTAAGCCGAATCACAGGCTCAGACAGTCATACCAGCCAGGGGCCCACAGCAGGCCCCGGCACAGACCCCTACTCGAGCCGATCTTTTTCTTTGTGCACATTGCAAACATTCCAGAGGAACTGAGGGAGGATCATCTCCATGGACACACAGACGCACACAGACACTTCTCAGACAGGCGAGTGGAAGGAGTCCCAGCTGAGTACATAAAGCGTTGTTAAAGTTGGCTGAGATCCTATCTCTTTTTTTCTTTTTTAACCACCTATTCAAATAAAGTTATTCACATTGATGCAACATTTTAAAGGCACAAAGATTTAATCTCATTGCTGTTGCTTTCCTGCTAAAAATGAGAAAACAACCCCCTGTAAATCTGCATGCTGTTTTTACACTTGTTTTGTAGGCATGTGTATAAATGAGTTATAACTTTGTAATTAGGGAGCTTTAGAGGCGCTGATGCATTTTGTCACATTCACTCAGAGCCAAGGTTGCCGTTTCCGTCCTTTCCCATCCTTTATTCTAATAAGCTAACAAACTGCTGGCTGTTGGAAACACTAAATTATTAAGAATTAAGAAAGTCATTATCAGCCAGTGACAGCTGCTTATACACCAAACTAATTAGCATGATATAAAATGTGAAGTGCTTTGGACCAAAAAGTAAAATTGGGTGTTTTGCCAGACACCAGGTGACTGACTAACTGCCCCTTTCCCGGTGGGCCTGCCATGTGTGAATGGATGGACATTACTGGCATTCTTTTATGGCTGCAGAGCGCAGGGAACTTCCTGCGCATGACTGAATGATTTCATTATGAAACACGGCACATACTAGGGGGAGGGTCAGTTAGTCACAGCTGAGTGGATACGGGCCATAAAGGGTAAACTGGGGGACCAGGGCAACGACTGGAGGGGGGCTTTGGCTTCGGACACAGCCGGGCTTGTGAGAGCTGGCACAAAGCCTGGCTTTGTCCAAACCAGCGGTGAAAGCATAAGGCCAGGACCTTTGGGCATTCTTTCTCAAGACAAAGTAGAAGGTAATGAGCAACAGAGGCAGGCAAAAAAAGAAATGGCTACACATACCTCAGCTAATAAGAGGAGGAAAAAGAAACGCGTGTCAAGTGTAGTGACCTCTGTTTTCATGTCGGCATGTGTACGTCCAAATTCATTTGAGTCCAATCCATGATGTCGATGTTTGGATTGGCTAGTTTCCCCAGTTTGTGATTGTCCACAGGTGTGAGTTTTGGAATTGTAGTCCCATTCCATCACACGCTGCGACTTTAACAAGCGTGTCTGCCTGGAAACATCACCAGGCTTTGTCAGCCTCTGCCATTTGGATTTACTTTTAAAGTCAGCTGTGATAGCACACAAGCGTTTGATGAATGAGAGTGAATACAAAATATGAAAAGTGACTTCTCCTCCTTACTTCTACTGAAATGTCACGCAGCATTTTGATTGACATGCTCGACTGGTTTTTGATATATTCCCCTGTTGATGCCTCAGTGCAGCACGGGGACCTGTTTCAAGTACACGCCGTTTTTGCTCATTTGCATCTGGATTCATCTCTATGTAAATGTGAATTAGTATGCTTGTGGAAATGTTTTATTCCATCTTTTGCTTTCAAAAAAAAAGAAAAGGTGCATTAATGGGGAGATAATCTATCATTTTGTTGCTGAATTCTTCTTTCTCATGGCCACCTGCAACTAAGCTAAGATTGTGGCCGTAATTAAGATGTTTTTATGCAAATGTTGTGAGTGGAGGATATGAACCAGCCCCAATGCTGGACAAAAGAGTTGGCTGGTCCACATGAATAATTAATAGGAATGAGGGGGTGACTTTTCTAATTCTGAAAAGGTGTGTGCTCAGCAAACCCAACTCTTATATCTGACACATCCTATTATTTAGCTTCTGAATGTATTAAATCTTACTCCCACTGAACAGCATGAAAATATCTGCTCATTATAACCATACTTGTTGTTGATGGAGTTTTCTTTTTTCCCAGTGTGCTGTGACTGTGTCATAAGGGCTTTGTCCTCTCCGTGCCTGAAGTGCAAAGCGAATCGATACGCAGAAGGGCAAGAGGATGTGCGATACTTGATGGCAAAATACCTACAAACTGCTGAAACAGCACATTCCTTCCTGCTAGCCGACCACTTGCTCTCTGAATGTCAGCGTTGGCTGGAAGCTGTGGCCTGTCAAACACCTGCGTATGGTCACAGCAGTCCGTTTGAATTATAGACCCCATTGGCTGCGCCGGTGCCCAGTAATTCACTCATTGTACCACACAAACGCTCCGGCTTGCCCCGTTCCACAATAATACTCCGTTTCACATAAATGATTAAAGCTAATTGTGAGAAAATGTCATGGCAGTCAATCAGTTAAGTAGATAGGTCAACAGGAGTGGAGGTAGAAGAGAAGGGCACTCAGGCATGCGGCGAGGAAAACAGGCACAGGAGGCAGGCAGTCGTTTTGGGTTGCGTCCAGATGCTGGCTTCTCTCTTTAGAGGTGGGAAGGGAGAAGAGCTCACTAGAGACAAACATTAGGGGGGAGGGGGGGGGGGGGGGTTATGGCTGACTCTGCAGCATCACTGTCATTTGAACAAGATTGGACAAGCCTTAGTGAAGATGAGATGGGACTACCTAGCATAGGAGACAGCAGACTGAGGCACTACATTTAAAAACATGGAACACATTTTTATACACACAAGTTAATGAACCTTGTTTGACTCCACTGCTATTGTACTTTAGAATATTACAAACTTTGGCTGGGGTACAAATGTTGGCAGCATTGCGAGCATTGCGAGCCAGGAAATCTCAGCTCTCACAGACATGATTATCCTTCCTGTCCTTGACAACAATATCATTTGATGGCATTTCTTCCATGGCTTTTTAATCCTAAAAAGTCCTGTGCGTAAGTTTAACTTAAAATAAAGAGTGCAGTGTTGTCATTGGTGTTTTTTTATTCTATCTTTGAAAATAACTTTGGAGTTTTTCAGTCCTGCCTGTACAACATGTCAAACATCCTTTTCTACATTCAGTTATCTCAGCGATGCTTGCTGCTGACATCGTCGAAAGAAATTGTTTCATTTGAATGGTTAACAAGTTAAAAACAGAGGGTAGAGGCATCTCGGTAGCACAGAGCTGAAATACTGCATGTTAAACAAGTGAGAGTGAGAGACCATTTTGTTTGTACAGCATGGTGACTTGCATGGACAGGACTTGCATCCACAGGCAACACATTACACATTCCTGGTGCCTGGTTTCCCACTTTTTCACTGATTGACAGTTTGATGGTAATAAATGAGCAAATAAGTGCAGCAATGCAACATTGCAGCGAAGAAGACGGCAAGCACGCAAACAAGTATGTCCTCCACCAAAAAAATGATTTGTCTACGAATACTACACTCACGAATATTAATTCTCACGTTTGACGACTTATCAAACAGTTCATATAATTAATAAAGTTTCTTCACAAAAAATCAAACAAAAGCACCACAAAAAATATTTTGTCTCCCAGATATGTGCTGATTAGATTCTTGGAAATAAATCATTTAGAATGAAAAAGCACAAAAAAACCGACTAATCGACTATAAATCTTGGTCGACTGTGACCAAAACAACAGATTAGTTGATTAGACGACTAAGATGGGGCAGCCTTACAAACAAGCATGTAAACAAAACAAGATGAAAATAAAAAATTAATTTGCAAATGATTTTTGAGGAGGGAAATGCACTCAGCACATTTGTTTGGCCTCACGATGTGTTTTGATGAGAAACAAAATGATTGCAAGACGACTCCACAATGAAACTTTCAATTCTCCTATTTTAGCCATTGAGTCAAATAAAAATAAAGGTCATGCCATTCATGTTGGTGGGGAGTCGGCCAGGGGAGAAGGTGGAGGACTCAAGCACACAGTTTTCAATTTGCCCCCAAAGCACACAGGCTGGATGCCTGTGTGCTTTGGGGGCAAATTGAAAACGCTGTATCCAATTCTCATTATACTTTTATGATCGGTGGAAATTACAGTCTTCATTATCCCTCAACAGAATGGCTGGCAATGATGGGGGTTTTGGGAATCTAACATTAGCAGACACAGACTGAGAAGAAAAAGTGGACAAAAACAATAAAAGGAACCATAAAAACACGCAGACATGCTGTCTTCCTTGTATTTCATAATTTAATTGAATCACATGTTCTTAAAAAGATGGCCTCTCCCAGAGACATTCTTTTCCCTTGCCACCTGTAACCTGACTCCTCTCAAATAACAAGTCTGAGACGTCACGCCAGCAGCCACAACCATTGACGCGACTGCAGGGTGAGGTTGAGTGTCTCTAGCCCTTTGGGACAAGATTCAAACCAAAGGGGAAACAATACAGGGTGTAGTGGTTGACTTCCTGCCACGTTGAGTGTCAATTCAAGCAGCAAACCTTTGTGTTTCAACTCTATACTTTGCATCACACATCCTTTGGCCTAAAATGTTGCCTGCGGGAGGTTTCAATATCCTCTCAAAAAAGAAAAAAAGGCTTGTGGCTGCTGTTGTCTTGATTTCATCGGGTACTCTCCCTTCTTTTTCTCGCCCTCACCCTTTCACTTAATTCCCTTTCACTCTTTCTCATTCTATTTCTTCACATCTATTTGGCCCGTGCAAATATTGCCATTGTGAGATCCTGTGAGCATTGATCGATTGCGGGTGGGGGCTAATCATCCGGGCTAGTTTCAAAGACATCTTCCACAAAATCAATGCCACTAAAAGAGAAACTCAATCTTTTTAGGGTTCGACAATCCTTTGTAATAAAGCGCTGTCTACCACGAGGGGAATATCTCGTGTCTTCTCTCATTTTGTCTATTTTCATATCATTTTTTTTCAATGTCTTCGATTTCTGAACCAGCTAATTTTTTTCTATTTCATTTATCCTTTAAAAGAAAAAAGGGATGAGGGTTTATTGGACTCTTGAGGGTGTGAAATATATCATTGAGATTTGCTCCACTATATGGCTCAACTTTAATGGCAGAATTGATGGGCTCCCATCAGGAAAGTATAGAGATTGGCGGTGAGATGCACTAAGATAGAAAACAGACGTCTCCGGCAAGGGCAAGCAAGAGATTTATTCATTTGTCTGTTGACTTTTATGTGTGGACACACACACACACGATAGAACGTTTCGTTGATCAACTGACTTGTTGATCAACAATTTTGACAATGGATTCATCGTGTAAGTCTGTTTTCAAGTCATTGTCAGTTGAATGGTCTTTGGGTTACGGACTCTTCATCAGTCGAAGCAAGCCATTTGAAAATGTCACCTTCGGCTACGAAAGTAATTGGTTCATAGAATATTGTTAAATATTGTGTATCCAACCACTCAATCTGATCATATTGTATTTTTTGCTTTTTTTTCCGATTTACTTATTTATTATACCTTTACTGTTTGACTATATTGTACTTGTTTTTATTTTTTGTTTTCTACTGATGTCGCTTGTTGCACTGTCCACTTCACTGCAAATGTCCCCGCTGTGGGACTAATAAAGGATTGTCTTATTATATCTTATAAATGCACAACATGACCGGGGATGTGATCTAAACCCTGAACACATACATTTACGTGCACAATATAAAACAGGGAGACTAAACACATCCAAACAAACCTCTGCTTTTACGGACAGTGGCGGGCGATGTAGTGTGTCCGCTATAGGACAGGCATGGACAGATGGGTGGCTTTGAGCTTGCTGTGCAGGAACGACAGAGTCAGGCCAGGCCAGGACCCCAGTCATGTTGTGTTTTCATAACCCTCAGCCTTTTCAAACACACCCCGCTCTCTGCCTTCCCCGGGTTCTCATCGATCTCTTTCTATCTGAAGTTGCCTCTGTACTGTAGATTACACGCTCGTGTTCCCATCTGGTAAAAAAAAACATCTGCGTGTGGGTGCGTGCATGCCGTCGGCAGGCTTGTATTCCACACTAATTCTGCGATTCAAAGGCATATTACACACACCTAAGACAGTTGACCACCAGAACTAATCCATCAGCCTCCTTGGCTGTCAACATGTTGCCCTTCATCGGTATAAGGATGCCTGAACTACCCTCTCTGTCCCCTCCACCCTCCTTCTCCCTCTTTCACCCCTCCCAGGTGTTCCCATAACTCACCGGGCCTCAAATCCAACGCGGGCATTCCTGAACTTCAGAGGCATATCGGCAGATGAGAGCCTGGATTTAAGGCTTGCTGATAGACAGTGAGGAGGGGGAGCGTAGCGGGGCGGGGGGGGGGGGGGCGAGGTGATATAGGGTCCGCTTCAAAGAGAAGGAAGCGTTTGTTGTTGTTGCTCTCCTACACTCACGGGTGCTCACATATGCACAGCCCCCCCCCCTCGGAAGCTCTGGCAGCTGGAGTGCTATCTCATTGGTCTCACACACACACACACACACACACACACACACACACACACACACACACACACACACAAACACACAAACAGCTTTTATTTCATTTCTGCAACCTGTATGACCAGATATAGGGGGCGGTTTGGAACTTTGAAGTTTGCCTTTCTTCTTCTCATAGAGACGCAGAACAATTACAGACATGATTTAGCCTTTCATTTTTCATAATATCAAAGGTGACCCTTCAAAGATTGCCTGCAAGCTTTCCTTTTTATTGCACCTGCATCAAATATTCCTCTTGCTTTTAAATGCCACCTCCTCCTGCGCTATTAGAATGTGTTTGTGCGCCTTTGCGTCAAAGGTCACAGAAAAATGTGCTTGTGTGTGGGTGTTTTGTACCTATATTCGTGTGTGTGAGCGCACCTCTGTTCCCGACCAGCTGGTTGCTATATTGCAGGGGCCCGGCGGAGCGCGAGGTTGATGGATGTGTGGACTGGTGTCGTTTCTCTGAGCTGGATGTGTAATGAACCATGCTTTGCTTCTGTAACATTTGGGCTGATTGATTACAAAGGCCATTCAACATGCAGGGGTGCTGCCTCTTAACAATGCAACGCAGCTTCACAGATGAGATTACACGTATACGGCACGAGAGAAGACCACGGCGTGCCGCTTGTTAAAGTGAAGCTGTGCCGTTATCAAGCTTTCCTTCTGCCCACGTGAGATGAGATGATTCATGGACAATTTTCTCAACTTTACACTGCAGTGATAGTGGATTCACTTCACACGTTCACAGAAAAGCACATATATGTTTCTGTGGCTTTAAATGTCCAAAAGGTCTCTTTTATATCCTGTTCTTATTCCCTCTGCCCTCCCTTTTCTAATTTAACACGAAGTAAGGTTTTCCTCTTTGAGTTGCCCAACTCAGCTCATTGTTCAGGTGGAAAGCTGATGTAACTTGTGGCTCCTATTCCCAGTAACCAGGGCGATCCAAAAGGCTCCGGTCCTCCCGCTGCTTAATCAGACCACTGTTTGTTCACTCTGGCTTTTCTCATGGTCTGGCCTGCCAACTAAAACCAGCCAGGCATTAATGAAAAGCCAAATCGCCATCTTTATCTTCTCTCACATGGGAGCTTCAGATGAATTTTAAAACTTTAAAAACTTCTACAAGCATACATATATATATATATATATATATATATATCATGTTCCCATTCTGTCCCTGTATATGCCCTCAGTGTTTTCCATTTCTAACCCTTGCGGGGGAGCCTCTCTAACCTGCCTTTTTTCAGTCCTTGCAGAGCAACGAGAGCTGCAAAAGCCTGATGTTAGATGTGTGTGTGTGTGTGTGTGTGTGTGTGTGTGTGTGTGTGTGTGTGTGTGTGTGTGTGTGTGTGTGTGTGTGTGTGCGTGTGTGTGTGTTTTGAGTGTTGTGCTGGCCCTGAAGTGACACAGTGAGGGTATAAATAGAGCAGGCCCACAGATCACTGTGCCAGACAGAATGTAGCATCTGCTGTGCTGGGAGTGCAATGTGTTTGAGAGCCTCTAAACTCCTCTCCATTCCTCTTCCCGTCTCTCATCGTCTTACCTTCCCTGTTGTGCTGTCAGTTGATTCCCCCTCTCGCTTTACCTTTATCATCTTTATCTTTCCTCCTCCTACGATTTTCTCTTTCTTCCTTCAGTCTCTCCTTCTGCCTCATTTTCCTTTTGCCCTCCCCCCTCTCACATAGTGGCACACATCTGCCGGCATGTGTTGAGTGTTGAGGAGCAGTCCCATTTTTAATTTAGGCTACAAGATCCTATTTCTAAACACACAGAGGGAACCGGAATATGGGTGAAGAGATCTTGAAACTATGGAAGTAGGGGGAAAAGGCAGATGGCCGACCATGCAGTGGTTAACATCAAAGCCGTGATTTCATATTTACTGTGGTTTACAAATTCCTCCACTGCAATGCTACAAATGTTCCATGTGAAAACAATTTAATCCCGTGAGATTACGTGGCGTACTTTGCGAGGCAATCTTGAGTGGGACGAGAAACTCTGGAAGCGCGGGAGAATAAAGCGAAGTCATTGTGACTCTCTGCAGGTTACTTCCCACCCAGAGCAGATTATCAATCCTACAGATTCAGCGATTTATTTCCCCGCTCTCTGTAAAGCCATTACAGAGTGACGGTAACCCCTGTGCCCCCTCTGAGTGACATAACGCAGCGCTTTGTAAAAATATTACACAGCAATGCGTATCCCAACAACATGACTCATTCATACTTTCCACCCACACTCCCTCTATACATACACACACCACATACAAATTCAATTCGGAATGATTTTCCTTCTAGCATCACTGTACTAACCGTTTTCATTCATCTACCACTTTTTTATTTATTTCCCAGAAGCTCTTAATCTCATACTCTGCTTTTGCTGTGACAAGTGTTGGATCCCCTCAAAGACACAAACAGACCGCACGAGCGCACGTACGCACGCACGCACGCACAGAGTCCCAGTGTCAGCCAAATTAACAAGCAGCTTAGCTGTCATTAGATTTCCATTTTTAAAACGATTCATCCATTCTTTATGCTTCCCTCCCCTTCTTCTTTTCATCCTGCATCCTTCTCCGCCTCAACGCTCCGCGTGACAGGTAGTCTTCTGCGTTTGTTTGCTGACACAGTACCATGTCCACCCTCAGGCAGGCCAATAATTGTTTTAAGAGCTGATATCGGACACTGGCAGTTGGAGACTTGCATCAGTTGGGGGGTTGTTAGAGGGAGGGGCTGCCATCCGAAAGATGGGAAACTGTCCGACCGTCACTCAGAGAACAGCGGCAGGACATCTTTTCATCCTTTTGTTTGCTCGCAGGCAGTGTTCTCGCCAGTGAAGACGAAATTCAATCTTTATCCTTTCACTCACTGTTTTTCTCTCTTCTCCACATCACGTCACCCTTTCGGAAACACTATTGTCTGCTTCTATCGTTCCTCTAACCTGCTCTTCCCTTTTTCTCACTCTTTTTCTCTGCCTTCTTCTTTCCCACGACTCCGTCAGTCACATCGGCAACACACACACACACACACACACACACACACACACACACACACACAAAAGACTCCTCTCCATTTTGTTGGCCTCGGGCGTAGTTGTGTGAACATTGTGTGAATGTCTTTCGTGTTTAAAGCTGTAATTACCTCATCTATGTTGCCACCATTTGACTGACTGGTGCTGCGTTACCTTGAGATCAATGCTGCACTCTGATCGGACAAAACTGATGAGATGACTGAGAAGGTCAGCTTCAACATGAGAAGATAATGAGTGAGTTGGGACCTGAAAGGCTTTGCTTTTAAAGAGCGGTTGTCAGGTTTCTGTGAGAAATGTGTTTCTTATTTCTTATCCAAACAAATAAGGAGTGTGTGGAAACCCTTAAATCATCATCAGCACACTCAAAATTGCAAAAAGAAGCCTGATTGGTTTGGCAGCCAAATAGAGCATTTCTTGCCAAGTTGAAACCATTTTTCCACTTTTCAAAGGCGTCTTTTGCTTTTTTTTCCACATGCTCTGCCTGCCTATCTCTCTCACACACTAACCTCAGACCGGTCTCTCTTTCAGTGTGTTGTAAGCCGAGTCCAAGACGTGAGACTCCGTGCATGGCTTTTGGCACGGGCATTCATCCTGTGAATTTTGCAGGGTCACATCAGTGCCAAAGTGCCAGACGTCAGGGGGCACAGAGAAGCACTGTGACCCAGCGATGTGATGTTTAGGGGCCTGCTGAGAGGGCCCAAAGAGGAAAACACTGAATGTCATTGTAGTCAATGATCTGCTCTGTGTCCTCTGTTATGATGTCATGGCAGACATCGGTCCAGCTGTGGCCAAGCACGCATGTCTGTTGAACGAGACCGTCGATCACAGCATTGTGTGAGTTTGAGTATATGCAAGCTGTATTTGATGTTCATTTCACTTTTCACGCTATATTTTCATGTACCTATTCTTGTGTGTCCAAGTGTGACTCAGCGGCGAGTACGCGCTTGTTTGCTCATGATGAAGCACAGACGTAGCAGGAGAATGAGCATGGCACGAGTAAAGCCAAGTCATAACAACTTTAGACAAACCACCCATTGTGTTTGACTCACTTTGTCTCCCTCGATGAGAAGAATGAATCTATGTCGAACTGATCTGAACCAGATCAGGGCTGGACTACTTTACGTTACAGAAAATCTTTTGTTAACTTCAGACATAAAAGTATCAGATTATCTATTTGAGAGAACATTCACATGTGACGGGTGAAGTTAATGATGTTGTTCCATGAACATTTAGTGACTAAACATAGAGTAAACATGACAGCATAAAGTGTTCCACGTCTGCCATATGATAGTTGGTTTTGGTATTTACGAAACGTGTACAGTAAGAGCAGTGTCACGTGCAATCAAGAAGTGCACCGCATCCTTGGTGTCAAGCTTCACAATGTTTTGCATCGTCTGCTGGTTATAAGCACCTGCGCGCTGTGCTATTTCAGTGACGGTTGGTGGAGGCCAAACAGTACATCGTCATGCACAGGAAACCTGACCAATCGTGATAACTGTTCGACTTTCAAACTAAATTCCCTTCAAAAGAGACATTCCCTGACTGTGACAGTTCATTTGTGCGGCTGTATGTATTCACATCTGGACCGTTGTACTGTATATGCACACTTGTGAGTCCTCGACAAGAACGCTGTCCTGTTACATGCAGCTCTGTACTCACAGCCCATTACCAAAATATTTCTTGTTGGCATAAATCCAACAGTAAATACAAGGATGGCCACTTCCTAAGATAAAAGCAGCAGCATATAAACCGATTCCCTCTCTTAATTCACTTCCTCATCTTCAGCCAACAGACGTCTCACACTGAAGACTGCAACGCAGAGTGGGCCAATCCCAAGAAGGATGATGATAGAGGAAATTAGGAAATGAATACTCCCTAAAAACTACTACAAGAGGAAAAAAAACAATGTGTGCTCAGCAGATGTGACACCACATCTGGTAGTGGTGCAACTGATCATAAAACTCACGGTTCGGATCGTCGTACTGATCAGTCACAGATCGGATCAGCACAAAAGAAAAAAAAGGAGCAAATATAAGTTTTAGAGTTCACTGATCACATTTTTTTTGCTGCTGAACGGCTGATCATTGCTGATCCATATTGTTGTTTGATCATAGCAGCTGGTCTACAAGGCTCCAGACTAGTAGTTTTTTATTTGGTAATTTATAGTGTTTTTCACTATGTTTTTCACTAAGGCACACAATTCAAATAATTAGGAAATAAAAGACTGTATTTTCATTGATTAAAACAAATCTTGTAATTTGTAGTTTTAATGATGTATTATACGCCGCTAGAGGTAAACAGGTCTCAAATATAAATTTATTTTGTTCTGAAACCATCTCCTTCAAACAATTTTAACCTCTTTAAGTTCCTCACCGACACTACATTTTACGAGATTACGTGAGCACATCATGATAAAATTATAATTTACCTTCGCTCAATCCTTATTTTTATCAAACAGAGCCTGAACGCATCATAATGTAACTAATTGTTCTCCTCCTGTCAATTTAAACACGGATTGGTTGTTTACAATGTAACGTTATCAGACATTATCGGTGAACAGAAAGCATATTTTACTGAATATTGGATGATAACAATCTTCAGTAAAACTTCATGTCACACTGTGATTGTTAACGTTAAACTGTGTAATTAATCCGAGGTTCACATGCGTGCGGATCACGGATCGACCGTGGACCGCGTCACCACTAACATCTGGAACTAAATGTGATGCTGCTTGCTGGCTAGGACCTCTTGTTGCCAATTACTTTGTTTGAGCAAATAGAAATGGAGATAAGATGCACTTTTTGCATGTTTTGTCATTTAAGCATAATATGAGTGATTTAACAGGAATTGGAAAAATGAGATTGTGAAAAAATGAAAGGGAATTTTTGTTTCTCATTATAAATCTACACTTTTGATGCTTGGTATAAAGCAGACATTTTACTTTATTTTGACTGGATATGTGTGGAATATGCAGCAACGTTTTTGCTCGTTGCTAGAACTTCATTCATTCTCAGCCTTGCTTTTGAACATGATGCCATATACAACTTCAACTGGATAAACAAATAATAAAAACAAATTCTACCTCTTCCACGTCCGAACTGTTGCTCAAGATAAGCAATACGTTCAACAGAAATTCTAAAAAGTAATCGGTCTATCCTGCCTGAAATTCTCTCCCATGTGTAACCAATGAATGAAAGGACGACTGATGTACGATACATTTCAATTTGCTTCAGCGTTACAAGCCGAAGCTTAATTGCTTCCACACACTCATCGGTGCAGTGAGAATTCAAAGTCATCACATTCGTCGTGCTGGATGTTTGATTCTGAACAACGTTATTACCGTCGTCCCCCGACACCCTGTTTCTGCAGCTCTGAGAAAACGTTGCCCGTGAACCCTGCAGGAAACCGCTGGTTGCACATCGCTGCCCTATGACTTGTGGTGAAAGACAGTTACCGTGGTTACAGAGTGAGTGTAAGAGGCTGATAAGAGCAGCGTTTGGATCAAACAGAGGTTGGCAAGTGAAGGGGTACGGTTGAGGAATATATGCGAAGGCATAGAGGATGAGTCACTTGGTAGAAGGGCAGTGGCAACAATCCATGTGAAATGTAGCCTACTTTCATGCAAAATCATTTTCTCTGAGATTTCCATAGAGATAATAGAAAAAACAATATTAGGCGTACTCCTTTTTTTTTTTTTTAGATCATCTAAGTGGAGCAAATCACGACAGGTGCATTTGTAGTCACATTTCAATTGTTTCCTTGGTTCAGCCACAACCTTTGTCTGACTTCTAATTCCGTCAATTTGCTTCTAATAATTCAGTCCCAGGTAGAACCTGGTCTCACAAAAACAGACGTGACGCAGTACTCTCTGGATTATTGATTAAATGACATATTGATGGAAGAATGCAGGCCCAAAGCTGGAAATTGATTCCGTTCCTAGGGAGAAGAAGACAAGCCATGAGGAGATTTTGTAACTCCTAATAGCTTTCCAGAGGTCAAAAGAAGATTTAGAATAGTGTGGTACCATAATCTGTTACGGGCTATATTGCTCATAATGCCAGAATTTTGGTAAACACACCGCATTTTTTATCCCTATGAGGAACTTTTGACTCTGATACCCAAACTACAGAACAACAGTCTCATCTGTAACCCCTCGGAGAAGCAAGGACCATGAAAACACCCTCAATTAAAATGTCGTACACATTTTAACAATACGAGAAGTGTTAAACTCAGATTCACCCCACCAACGTTGTGAGAAGTGGCATTTTTCTCAGCCTCAGCTCTCTCTCGCAAACTTGAGGATTTCTCTTTTCACGAGGCAGCACTCAAAATATGTATTTCTTCTACTTTATGACAGAGACATGAAGGAAAGACAGAGAGAGAGCAGACACCACTGAGTTGGTGCTTTGCTTGATACGTATGATAATGCAGTCTGAACATATGCAGTACAGCAATTTAAAAATGGATGAGCTTAGTTCAGAGAAATAATTGCAGGTTTAGTTTAGGTGAAAGAAAGCAGAAATATGAACAACTGATTGCATTACACTGGTTTAACCAACAGCTGTACTCGTCAGACATTTATTACAATGTCATTATGAGCATATTTGGCTGTGAAGATATGCTGCACACTATAAATAAAGTCTAATTTGTGGTCCTATAATCGACCAAGGGAGTTGGAAAAGCATGCTGCGATTAATTCCAGTATTATTACCGGATTCAAAGTTAGCTGAGAAAAGAAGGTTTCTACAAAACTGGGTCTTTTAGCAACAACAGATTTAATATTAGGTCTTGGCTTATTGATGTATTTGAAAAGTAGTTCTGAAATGTAAGTAAGTTTGAAAAGAAAATACATATTTTTTTGTATAAATTAACATTCTTGCCAACAATATTGTGGACACAGGCAATACCTTATATGGAAGAGGTCAACTAAAGACCTTCAAACTAACATGTATATGAAGGAAATCTCTATCCTTGAGGGTGGACTTAATCTTAGAAATACCCAGATTGCATAGATTGCAACAGCTATACACAGATCACCATGAAGTTGAAACAACACCACAGCAAGCTTTGTGCTTTGAATGCATGATTGTATTCTTGGGATCTTGATTGTACATCATCTTAGATGACAAGTTTAGAGCTTCTCTGTTCGTCTTTTTCTTCTTCCCTCACCTGTATCTCACTGCTCACTGCCTCTGATCAGTCCTGACAGCTGTCTTTCCCCAACCTTGCCCTACAAACACACACACACACACACACACACACACACACACAAACAAACACACACACACACACACACACACACACACACACACACACACACACACACACACACACACACACACACAAATCAAACATTACTGAGCAAGTGCAGCACCATGGGGCCTATCTCACAAAGCAGGATTACAAATTTAGCTGGTGAACTGCATCTGAGTAACACCCAATGCATCTCTGTTTACTCCAGCCCGTGTTCCAGATCTGCTTTGAAGTGTTTAAAGGTTTTATTCAGCAACGATTAGCTATCCTGCTGCATGAGACTGGTTTCAGGAATCCACTAACGACTGTGTAGAACAGCATATGGAGCATAGACTGTGTTTGAGTCTGTTTTATGTTGCACGGCTTGTGGAAAAGTCAAGCGCATCCAAAGCAAATTAGTTGGTAGGGATAATAAAATATCAACACACAAGCGGGAGGGAGAGAAGTGCTCCTCTGACCGTTGCTGTTGCAATGACAGACAATTTATCTTGAAAGCAACAACTGACCTCATCCCAATAAAACAACGTTAACACAGAGGCATTAGGTAAATGTTTTCTGTCTGCCAAAGCTTCCGCCTTTACTCTTGGCTGCCATTTCTGAGAGTTTGATGTTCTTTCATGGTGCCAACTTCCATGCGCAGTCTTTTCTGAGCTGCAGAGACACAATTTAGGTAAACAAGATAGCTCCTGTTGTGTGTCCCATTTTGTTTCACTATACACTCCCTGGGTAGAGAAAGAATAAATCAAAAGGTCCCAGTAGCCACATATCATATTTATATTTAGCGATTTTCCGAATGAATTCCTTGTCAATGAGTCTTTAATTGTTTACAGTTTTATGCAGTGCGCAAGATGCTGCTGTCTCTTACTGTTCGGCTGAGTTTAATGCAGTGAAAGATTTTTAAATAAGTCAGATGACCATTTAACTTCACACTGACCACGTAGTGTGATTTATTAACATGCAGTAATTTATGGTTGTATGTGATGTTGTAGTGATTTGTGTGGCAAAACAATTTGTGCTCTCAATTTCAGCTGCCACTCCAATCAGAATCATATATTTGTTACGATTAAATGCAGTTTCAGTTTTAATAGTTACAACATATGACTTAAGCAAGTCTCACGCCAAGGACAATTTGATTTTGCCAGTGAAATATGTTTTCATTGAGTCATCCTTTCTGTTTATAGACTTATACGGAATCCTTTCTGTTGGCAACCTTTCTATAAGAGCAATCCTTTTCAAAAACGTTGGCAAAATTATCCATATCAAGTGGATGCTGGAGGCTCACAGTACTTGGAATGAATGTGGTTTTTGGTTATTTATGGTGTGCCATTCAAGTAGCAGTAGCAGTAAACAATATATGCCAGATATGGCTTGTTTGAAGCCCAACTCAACAGCTTCTTTAGATCTCTCAACAGAGAACAGCTTGTTTTCGCTCATCTCTCTGTCTTTCTCTCCATACCTCTAATCCTGCTCCATTGTGTCTCAGTGCTGGTTTATAGGAGGGTATAAGGATGTGTACAGAGTTGGAAAGCAGACATCATAATTACAAACTCCCCATTAACCACCAGTGTTAAAATTCACAATTAGTTCACTCTTCCAGCTTAACCCTTTCCTCAAATCAAACATACGTCTTTGTTTGGCCTTGTGGCTGTCACGTAGTTTGCTGTAAATTCTTATAAATGTATATGCATGACCAATAACATGCACTTATTTTAACAACATTCAAACACTCACTGGGAAAACAGGACTGAATTGTGTGATGTTTGAACATTGCTTTCACTGACTTTGCCTAATCCCCCAATGAATGCAGGGGTATCATTTTCATCTCATCTCCGGGCCCCGAGCTATTGTCATCACCGTCATTACAACTTCTGCACTGATAATTATAGTTGAATCACAGCAAAGAATCACAAGTCAAAAGTGTCATAGCACTGGTCACAATCCTTGTGTTGTAATAGAATAGTCTTTCTTACAAAGTGAATTCATGACATTTCATTGGTTGAGATAGTTCTTTCAATCTATTGCAACTATTACCACGAGTATCTATGCCTTCGATCATGCGGACAAATTGAGTATGTCATTCCTTGAAACCGCCCACATAGTCTTTCACCAACTTGATTATAAAGTTTTTGCTCCATCATCTTGGTTTGAGCTATAGAGTCACTTTAAACTAGATTATTTTATGAGCATGGCAGATTTTAAAAACAGGATGAAGAACTATTAACCGAATGTACATGTCCTGTCACTGATCAACACTGCTAATTCATTGATTGAGGTCATTTGTTTTAAGTATTTTGCCCGTTTCTTGTTTGTGACACGTCTTGTAATATCCTGGTCAAATAATGGTTGAATAAATAAATAATAGATACAATATAAAAAAAATTAAATAAACCGGTTACGCAAAACAAAAAGCACTGTATGACTTAGCACACAACATCAGGTCAAGCATGTAATCACATTACTCACAGCCTGCTTGGAACACATTTTGGTGCAAATATTTACAATTTTTTTCTATTCATTACTTTTTATTTATCACTATTATTTTCATATTTTCAGTTTCCACTTTTATGTTGTGTTATCATCAATGTATTTTGAATGTATTCAATAAAGAAAACCGTAATGTATGGAGCTCCTAAAGGTGATGATTTCAATCTTTTGCGCACAAGACATGTCGGTAATCGTGTGGCAACAGGTTGTTAATGAGGTTCAAGTGTGTGCACAAGATAAAATGAACATCACTAAGTCCCTTAAGGGACGCTGTAGTTTATTCATGACACAACGAGCGTACTGTAACTGTACGACTCGCTTCCTTCTACCTGCCTCCGGTGAGGACGTCTGTCTCGTGCTTGTCAAACGGGTTTTCTCTCTCCAAGCCTCTGTGTGTCTCTACCGTTCTCACACACGCAGGAGACTAACGTTACAAGCAGGAAGTAGAAAAAAAAAAGAAAAAGGCAGACAAGCAGCTCATGAAAACACGGAAGTAAACGCTGTCGGATCGAAGTTGGAGCCCCCTTTTTCTGCTGTAAAGTGAAAGTAGATCAGTCGACAGCTCAGCAATAGAACTCAAGGCACAACGACTGTGCTAGGGAAGTTAGCCGTCAAGCTAATTCCTCCACTGGCTCAACGTTATCTCAAAACAAGCCCTAGACAGAAAAACAGGGGTGGGGGGGAGAGGAAGACACAGACAAGTAAGTACACTGCAAGCCCCACAGGATGAGTGTGTGTGTGTGTGTGTGTGGGGAAGGCACTTTATGAATGTGTCAGACAGAGAAATAGAGAGCTGTGGGGAAAGAGAGGGTGCTGCACTACAGCACTGTTTTCTACCGGTTGTTTGTGTCAGCAGTGAGGAAAGAGTACACAGCCATAGCTTAGGAGAGGAAGGCTCCAAGGAGAAAGGGAGGAGGGGGGTCGTGCCGAGATTACAGCCGTACTCAGCACTTTCTGTTTGTGAGTCAGTAAACAAAAGTGAGTCTGTTTGCACACACAAAGACAGTTCAGTGACTGCAGATATAGGGTCTTCTTGTTTATTGTCCTTGCAGAATGATGTGTTTTTTCGTGTGTAGCTCGTGTTGCTCTGCATGCTGTTTCCTGTGGCCTGTGCCTCCCTCTGTACATCATCTGTTGCGGGAGTATTATATCAGAGAGGATTAGTCCTGAGGATCTTGGACTTTCCCCAGTGCAAATACGAGAGCTGTTCACAGTAGGTCACCGCTATTAATAACCTGTCCTCTACTCTGTGTGTCTCCTATAAGACTTATCCCTCGTATCCCCAGAATTCCTATCAGCCACCATGGACCACAGAGGGGAACCCCAGGAAGAAGTTATGGGGCTGAAACACGAGGAGCTGCCGCAGATGGACGGATCATGTGACGCGTGCGAGCCTGACGAGGCCCAGCCGGCCACACAAGTGTGCCACACCTGCAGCTTTGCCTTCTGCGCTGTCCATGCTGACAGACATGGCAGCAGCACACGTCACCCCATAACGCCTTACCACCACGAGGGGACACTAGCGAATGGACTTGGCACCGACAGAGACTTCAGGGTCGGAGACGGAGCCGAGGACGAGGCTCTACTCGGATTGGCGGTGGCTAATGGCGACGATGCTGGGGAAAGAGAGGGAGCCAAGAGTGGTCTGCAGCAGGAGGCTGAGCCGGGTGATGGAGCCGAGGGTGCAGAAGCAGGGCAGGAGGCCTTGGCCGCTGGGAAGAGGGACACCGTGACAGTAGAGAGACTGCGCTGCAAGGAGCACGGACAGGAAGCCTCCCTGTACTGTAAACCAGATGAGAAGATCATCTGCGTGGTGTGTGCCGTGCAGGGTGAGCACCGTGAGCATGAGATAATCACGCTGCATGAGGCCTACGTGTGGCAGAAGGTGAGTCACACACCCAGAACATGATTGTTCAGTCTCTCATGATCACCCACATGACCTCATTAACATATTGATTCAATTGCACAGCAACATAAATAATTCCTATGGAAATTCATGTCCATTTGGCTCGATGCCAATTCACCATTCCTGCATTTCCCAGCTGGCGTTTTGCTCCAGGCGCATTTAATAGGTCGAGGGAGTCGCCACTCGTTCGGTGCAGCAATGCAGGTGGTTGGTCCAGTTAGCCGGGCTGTTACGCCCCCTGACTTAACGATGCCTCTTTCCTAGATATAGGCGATATAGGCCGTAACACGGGCTTATGCCGTTCCGGATTTTGGGAATAACTCCATCATCACCACGGGCTCAGTTCTGCCGAGCATAGCGTTTGTGTTGATTATAGAACCATTTAGAGTCAGATGCTATCAGCACACTGAACACACTCGGACTATGTTATCACACATCGAGGACCGATTAACAGGTTCGATAGTATCAGAAAGCAGGACTCACTTTTGGATTCGTATTCAAGGGTTTTGTTTTTGAGCACTGAAATAAACTGAATCACAGGGCCGGTGCATTTAGCTGTGCTGACTGTAATTCAAAGAGCACGAGTCTTGTCCTCTACCCTGTGGCTGCTCGAATGAAAAATAAAAGTAGAACACCACACTTCACTGGCTTACTCCCACATCACTGCCACATATGGATTGATGAGAGACAAAGAGGGTCACACACAGCCTCAGGCCAAATGATTTACTCTAAACCTACTCTAGCTTTTATCCTGCTCAATGTGTCGCTGTATTCATGTGAAAGAACTCTTAATCTCCGGGCGTAGTGATATGATTTCCTGTTTCTGTACATTGCATTAAGCATCTAGCATGTCAAACCTGATATGCATTGTAGCCTGTGATCGACTGGTGAGCTGTGAAGGATGTGCCCTGCCTTTTCTTGTAAATGTTTGTACGGAGGCTTGAGAACGAGTTCATTTGATGCTCTTCTAAATGATTGACGATAGTGAACTAATAACAGAGACTCTCTTTGTAGCTACGCGCTGTGTTTTTGTTGCGGCATTGTGTTCACTGTGCGTTTTTGTTTGCTCCACCTGAAGAGCAGAGAGGGTTATGACCTGCTGGGCTGCACACAACAGATGTCTGAGAAGATCAAGACCAAGTGGACCAACCCCGAGGTGAGTGCATACGCCTGCACACAGCACACTGAGGCGCATCCTCACGCGAGTTATCCAGTAAGGGCCAATTTTAGACCCCCCCCCCCCCCCCCCCCCCCCCAAAGGATTTGCACTCAACCGTTCTCATTTAGAAATGAGCTCTTATCAAATGAAATGAGATTTTATCTGCAGCAATAAAAGTACACTTGACCTCCCTGCAAGACTGAACGGTTTCAGTCAGCCTGACAAATTAACACTTGCAGACCCCGCAGGTGCATTTTTACATGTCAATGCAATTCTATATTTCAGTTTCCCCAGTCAATGACTTTCCCAACTACGAATTCCAATTTGGATCACTGACAATCTGATTTGGAGATGTGATTATTTTTCTTTTGTCTCAAAATAGCTAAATGAGTATTTCTTTGTATTAAATAAGTTATGTATATAGCATCTGTTTGTGGTTGAACCTGGTTTTAAGGCATGGGAAGCCATAAAAGAGCAAACAAACAAAAAAGAGCCATTACTCATTTCTAATTCAGTGGGCAGAGCAGTAAACACTGCAGAGGTGTAGAGACGGCAGCAGTGGAAACACAGCAGTGAGATAAAGAGGGATTAGAAGAAGAGATTATGTCATAAAGGCATTAGTTAGTGAGACATGAGAGCCAATTATTTCCATCTGTATATTTATAATGCTGCCCCATTCACCGATAACAGGCTTTGGGTTTCTGCAGCTACGGTTCTACTTGAAGTGTACAAGTGATGCCATCACCGTGAGATCACCGAGTCATGTCATTGTCAGGCTTCAGCTGATGTCACTTTTCTTTGACTCGGCACTTCTGGGCCAGGTCAGAGGTTGGTTTTTTTTCAACTCTATTTGGTACTCATAGTCATCTATAGAGCGGAGAGGATACCGAATACTGTACCCTGTAGCTGTTTTTATACTCTTGTTGGACTTGTGAAGTACAAAAATCCTCCTCTCTAGGACTTAGAGAGTGAGTGTAGTGTACGTATTATACACTGCTTAAAATTGTAAGGGGCTTTATCCCTCTGTATAGATAAATGACACGGACAAAATATTAAAGACACCTTTTAGCCCAATATAACACAAATACCCATTACACCCTGAGAAAGGGGTGAAACAAAGTCGAGCAATACTAGTGACGAGTTGAAATAATGATCATAACCCTATTTCAACACTGTTATGTAACCTTCACCAGGTTGCCGTCTGTAAAGTAAGGTGCCCGGTGCGTTTTGCACAAGGTCACCTTTCTCTTGATATCAACAACACGAAAGCGGCAAAGCTGTATTTTCACGTCAAGTCAACCTTGAAAACCTTTGCTGTATTTCCATTACGGCTGCCATAGCGGGGGCATGTTCTGCCAGCGAGAATAAAACCTGAGCGCGGACAGTTCATGCGGTGCAGCGAGAGGCGTAAACAGTGAGCGACAGCATCGGGTCTCGGCTACTCACCGTCCACAGTGGCTGCACCTGCTGTCTCAACCACCCCTGCAACGCCTGTTCCTCCTCATGTGCCCTGCTTATGAAACTGTGTTCGAGAGCAGTGGCACTCGGGAGCATTGCTCAGTACCTGCAGAGGTGTGACCGAAGCACAGTGGCATAATGTAGAAGGTTAATTTGACTGGCCTGCAAGAGGCAACGCTTTTTTTTTTTTGCTTTTTTTTTTTTTTTGCTGGCAGCCGGCACCCAATCCAATAGAAGTCCTAGCGCACCAAATCAACAACCGAGAGTTGGACAGGAAACTGCGAGCGAGAAAACACAACATTAGGGAGAAGCAGAGAATGGCACATGCGTGCGAATAACTTAACCGGCAAGCGCACAGCAGCTAACACGCACGAGAGAGTGTGTGTCCAGAGGGCACACACACACTCTCACAGCTGACCCTGCTCTCAAAGTTGAGTTCGTGCTTGTGCGGGAACCGAGGGAGGCGCTGGCCCTCTTCTGATTGGTCGCTTTCAACGCCATCGCACCCACGCAACCTGCAGTCTGTCGCTGCTGCACAAATGCAATGTGCATTGACCAGACAAGGTTGCATGTTATTGTATTGATAATGACATCTATTCATTCATAAACGAGAGCGTTTAGAATCCAGTTAAGGATGTCAAGACTCCTGCGGGCTGCACAGTTGCTATCACACAAATCTTATTTTCATCTTCATTTGTTCATTTCAGACACTGACACATACGGTACATTACCAATGTTGCAGTGCTGTAATGTAATAATGCAATACAATAATATAATATGCTTGTGAAATTAGCTACGTATGACAAGTATTGATGCAATAGGTATTAACGTCCTAATGGACTTCAGAGAGGAAGAGGTGTGAGCTGCTCACTGTGCGGAGGTATTTAACCCTTAGCTGGTGTTTGCCTATTAAGACTAGCCGACGTAATTATGTACTTTGCTGCAGGTGTGGGGGTTTTAATCTTTCCAAGCTCACATCTCCGTTCTCCACAGGGAAATTAAATATAATGCGAAAAAACAGCGATGAGGCTGCATACATATTAATGTGGGGGCCAGAGGCGTAACGTAAAACATGAGGGGCCTATGCTGCTGTCAGTCACTCGGCCACGTCGGCATGGGTTACTCGTCGTCAAAGAGCCGGACAGGATTTGTGAAGCATGTTGCGGCGTCAGTGCGGGACAGCATGTTGTCAGCATGTTTATCTCGCTCTCTTGTTGTATTCACTCACTTTCTGCTGGGCCGGGTGTCGTCTATAGGACCATGATTTCTCGGTTGTCCAGTGATACGACAAGGCATGTTAGAAACATGACTGGAAATGAATTTGGCTTCCGCAATCTGCTCGTCGTACCTTTGCTTGAAAAATAAATGAGCTTTCTTAATCTGCCCCCCCCCCGTCCTTGCTCCAACTCTGCCCTTGTAAGCAGCGTGCCGCTGTCTCTCCCGAGGCCTCATTTCATTGCCTCCGCTTGCAGCTATGCAAATGAAGATTAGCACGCATGAATGCTGCTTCCTTGCTAGCTGGACAAATTCTCAGAGAAACTCCATCACTGAGGGAAGGGTCTGAGGGCCATAGGGCTCCTGCTCCAGATAAACAAAGAGCACTGATCCAGGATCACGCCTCCCATCTGCCACAGGGACTCGATGGTGGGACGGGGGGCTCGTTGGAGGCCCTGGGCATAGCAAGATGTGATGATGGGATGTGTCCGTTTGATAAGATACTAAAGACGACATGTTTTATGTTACGAACCATTCTGTCCGCCCTATTAATGTCGTAGCTTTGTTCTTGGCTAGCATTGTTCTTTGTGATTTATTCTAACTGCTTTCTCTCCATTCTCTGAAACCTGGTGTGACTGCAAAAGAACAGAGTATGCAGATTTTATAAATGGATAAGCTACTGGTCAGGAATTCAGCTTTTCTATTTCAAAGGCGATAATTTCATACTTTGAAAGTGACTGTGTCTCGCTGTAAGTCATTGAGAGACTTGCAATTTAAAAGAAATAGCCCAAATTTAACCAATCAGTATTCACAAAGGTAGCTGAATGCTAAAACTACGCCTGACATGGAAGTAACAAATGGAGCAATTACTGCTAGCTGCTGTTGAATTCATGCTGCCTATATAAAATAACAAATTTACAGGCACGGTACACTTGGCAAACTCATTATGAATGAAAATGCCCTGCAGATGTTAAAGCCTTTACAAATGAATATTTGAAAGGAAAATTCAGATTTGCAGGGACTTGAATATTGAATACGTTGATCCATCACGGTGTCCATGACACCTCAATCAGAGGCGTCTCAGAGCAAGGCGTCTGCAGCATCAAAACACGAGCAACAGCTTAAGCATTGAATTATGATCTCCCTACCAAATGAGGTAGTAAATGCCTTGTCATTTCTCAATGTGTTTTTTAAGTGTT
Organism: Melanostigma gelatinosum; assembly: GCF_949748355.1. NCBI lineage: Eukaryota > Metazoa > Chordata > Actinopteri > Perciformes > Zoarcidae > Melanostigma > Melanostigma gelatinosum. The sequence continues at coordinate 16,239,518 of NC_136634.1, forward strand.
AACTGCGTACGTTTGAATCGATGAGTGTTCTGGAAGATTTAATCAGTCTATATTGTAATTAAATACTTTATCATATTCGGGCTCTTCCTACTACTACTACTTGCTCGATGTGTTAAAGTAAAGAAATTCCGGCATAGGATAGTAGATTTGGAAAAAAGCGATGCTTCATTCTCGCCAATCTTTCACATTCACAATTCACTTCAGCATCTATACAAGGAATGGAACATGTTGCTAGTCGAAGGCAGTTGTAGCCTATTGTTCTTAATTCATCAGAGATATATTAGGGTATTGATTTTGGTAAATACAGAACTCTTGCTTTCCAATTAGATGTTAACCAAGTCTCTCTGATGCAGAGTGAACAAAGTGCATTTTTCTCTGCTCATACAAAGAAAGTAAATTAAATATGTTACCTCTTGCACTTGGTTTAATGGCCAATTTGGAGAATCTGATTGCTTGTGCAGAAATGGCATGTACATGATAAAACTGTGGGCCCCTAGGGGCCGTGGCTCTGCCAACCTCAGTAAAGACTGATGATTCCTTGCTTCGCTGGAAAGAGGGAGGCTGAGGGGGAACAAGATAAAATATATGGAAAGGAAGACCGTGAAGTCCTGCTCAAGGGAAGAGGAGAGACCGAGCAGCTGATGTTCATAGATTGAAGCGATTATAACATATTCAGGAGCAGAGATCATAACAAGAGGCTTCGGGGTGTTTTACGTCACGGCAGCATCTGTGTTGGAGGTGGAGCCATCTCAGTGGCAATGATTGTAGGAAGGCGAATTGTTTATTGAGGTGTTTTAACGTAATGATTCATGGCTAAAGAGAGCTCCATCGGGGAACAGGGAAAAGGATTGGACAGGGTATCTCAGTGAGCAGTTTAAAAGCCAAACAGATGGCTCGCTGTGGTAGAAGGAGCCTCTGAGGTCTCTGTAGATGGGATGCATGGAGTGTTCCTCAAGGGGGATCTGCTTCATGCTATCAATTAGCTACTGCATGGCAAAGACCAGTGGGCTTATTAAAGTCGTATCCACGTGTCAAAGTAAAAGATCATTCAATATGTATTTCTCGATTTTGCATCCTGGCTATACAATTTTACTGTCACCTCATCTCTATGTTTACTTGTTTTTGAGTTTATTGTCCGATTTCATACCTACACTGAAGTATTCATTCAGCCCAGTATCTCTTTCCGTCTTGGTTACTTGTGGAGTTATTCTCCTTAAATGTGCCCAGTTCATTCCGACCCTCTCCTGTACCTCATCTCCATATCTTAGATGTCAACAGAGGAGCTGGAGGCCTATGTGAACAGCCAGTTTGATGAGCTCCGCAAACTGGTGCGTCTGGAGGAGAAGAGGACCCTTCACCTGGTCGACCTCAAAGAGGCGTTCCTGACGGCATCCGCTGCTGAGAAAATCGCCGAGATCTCCGTCCAAACCGAGCGGCTGCAGGAAGAGATGGCCAACATCACACACCAGCTGTGCCTGCTGGAACAGGCTGAGGCGTTGGGTCCTGTGATGGCAGCAGAGGCCCTCAGAGCGGTACCGGCTCACAGAGTGCCGGTGAGAAGGACCTTTCTGTCTTATTTATCCTTATTCTGCTTCTAAAACTGCTTTTGTACATTCAGCTTACCATGCTTTATATATATGGTGATGTTTAAAGCTTGAATGCCTCGGCTACTGCGAAACAAACCATTTCACCTTCATATCTTTAGACTGTCGCTTTACATAACTACAGTCTCAGACAGTACACAAGTCTGATGTAGTAAAAAGTGTCTGCCTTTGCCAAATATTGGTAGGTATTGATGTTTGGCCCAAATTATCGAGTAATGTGAGGGTTTTACGGATCCAGTCCACGGCTCCCAAACGGCTCGGGGCCGCCCTGATAATTTCGAACATGTTTGATTTTTAGGAGTCAAAATCTGGATGATAATGCCAGTACTTTGAGCGGGACCATAATAGCCAATGAGAGAGACAAGCCGGTGATTCCAAGCAACAGTAAACGTTCTAGTCCTTGAGGTTAACGTTAGCTAGCATACTGCTGTTGACAGATGTTTAAATCTCACTTCCAGTTCTCACTGAAGGTTAGACAATCCGTGTTGGCCGCGTCTTCCCAGTCGTTTTCTCGCCCAGACTCGTTTAGCTTTCTGTTTTTGTTTTTTCTCACTGCAAAGAATTTTTACAGGAAGTTGTAGCGCCACTTTACTCTCCCTTTACATCTCCTTCCCCATGAGATCACGTGAGAGAGATCACGTGAGAGAGATCACGTGAGGCGCTGTGTTGCTTCCTCTGTCACGATGGTCTTAATAATATCCTGTAGTGTGTGATGCGCCATTATTTTCAAATCTTGTAGTATGTGCATGTTTAAGACTAGAGAGAAGAAAGTCTGTGAAGATTCTCCTTATGTGTGTAATGCAACCTAATTTCAAAATCGTTTAGGATTTTAAAACTCCTGTAGTCTAAACCCGGCCTGAGCCTGTTGTGATCAAAGCTGCGTCACATGACGAGGTCTGCTGAGAGCACAAGCAAATGGGGTCAATGATTAATTCACGCAAACTTTAAACACAGAGGTCCGGTGCCAAAGTTGTTGCTAAGGTCAGCCTTGTAAAACAGGGATCTATTGCCTTGTCAATAAACAATTACAAACCGTTTGCCAGCCAGCAGAAAGCTGTTGCTGATCACGAGTATCCAACAGTTTATCATTTCTATCATCCCATAGTCGGTGGCTCCTCAGCCTCTCTGAATTTGCTTGTGATGTGACCGAGCTTACAAATGTTATTGCTGGTAATGACTCGTGCCTTGCTCAAAGACACCTGAGCAGGGTGGTTGCTTGCTTGCTTAACTTAAAGGATTATCTTTCTAATGACTGCGGCATCTGCTGCGTAGTCATTATGGAAGATACGGTAAACAGGTGCCACCATACACAGTTCTGTTCCAAATGAAAGGAGAGACCGTCTGTATTTATCCAGGCGAGTATTATGTTCATGTGGAGAAATGCAGTTTTCCTTTTCATACAGTCAGCTGTGTCGGTGTGATGCAGCTGGTTAGAGAAAATAAATCCTGGGCCGTAGACTGATGAGGTATGAATGTTACAGTGTACACAGCAGCAGGGTACACTGTTTTTAAATACCTGGCCCTTAGTCAAAGAAAGGTTCTTATAGAATTCATATATTTACACGCAGGTTAGCGCAGTCAGAAGTGCAAGCGATGCCAACGCATTTCCATCACTTCAGATTCTGCAGCACTCTCACTCTCTCGTCTCTTGTTTGAACATTGAAGTGGGGGCTTTTACTGCGTCTACATCCCAAATAAAAATATCCCAGCGGCCCATTTGTCACTCTCTATACTTAAGTCACCGCGTTCAGGAAAAGGAGGCTTTGAGTGTTCCCTGGCGATGATCTACAGGACCAGGGAGGCTGCAGTAATGCTGCTGTGCAGATTGCTTTTACTCGCTGAGAAATTAATCCGTGGGGGGCCGAGTTCGTTAAGGCCCTAATTGAATGCTGATTGTTACCCTGTTTGTTCTTGTGTGTTGGTTATGGCTGGAGTGGGCAGTGCTATTTGGAAATGTATGGTCACAGGAGAGGTATGAGCAGGTTTAGAGAGGGCGCTCATGCGGTACTTATCCAGCGAGGATGTATCTTTTTTAATGCTCCAAGTGAATTGGGCTGAGTTGTATGCGTAGTCTGAGATGTGAAGTGAATGGATCTCGGGTGGTACCAAAAGATTCGTTGAATTTAAGTCCCCCTGAACTCACCGACACCTGTAGCCATTCTGTCCTCAGTAAAACATTTGTGATGTGCAGAGAGTCTCTTGTAAGCAGGGAACAACTGGCTCAAACATTCATCCTCCTACTTGCCCCCTCACTCTATCACTGTTAGTCTGTCTCTCATGGTGGCAGTGTCTACAGATGGTACACTGAACTACAATCATTCACTTGCCTCTTTACTGCAGTTCTGCTGAATTTTGCAGGGTGCTCCTTGTCTACGACACTGGAGATGAAACAATACAGTTTTTATACTAATAGTTGTTTTGATTAAATTAGTTCAAAACCTCAAATTGGAAGTTTTGGAAGTGGTACCTTCATTCCAACTTTTTTTCCAAGAGAAGAAAAGACCAGCAGCTTCTGAGCCGAGTCCGAAAAAGCAATTACAGCCATGCAACAGCAAGCCTGTGGAGTGGGGCCACTATGATGTAAAATGTTGCTCACCTTCATAAACCCCTTCCTTTAAACTGCTCCCCAAAGAATAAACCGCATAATTGATGCGAGTCTTCGGGCTTGAGGTCAAACAAACAAATTACCGTACTGCTGGTTCGCTTTAATAATCTCTCATCTATCTTTTAATGCAGGCGCAGGAACACACAGGTGTGGACACGCATACACACACATACCAAGAAGAGGGTCAATGGGGATGAGAAAAATATTCAGAAAATTACCCAATCAGTGGGAGCCAGAGGGAGAATATATATAAGCAACTTTGTCTTCATGATCAAAATACTCTGTGTCCAAGTCTTCATTACAAAGTGCCAGTAGGTACTCATTTGTTTACTTGAGCATTCTCTGATGAATGTACCGGTAATTGAAAAAATACGTGTATATGTCACCGGGCAGGAAATGATCTTTCTGCCTGACTGGGGCACAGTGCATAAAATAACAAAGACAAGCGACCTCATCAGCCAGGCATTGGGAGTCGGCACCAGAGACCCAACCCCGTCTCAGTCGTGATCCAGGTCACAGCGAAGCGCTTTGAGGCTGATTTAAAACCATGCGGCCGTTTACCCGTCGGCTCTACGTTTACCCGTCGGCTCTACGTTTACCGGTTGGCTCTACGTTTACCGGTCGGCTCTACGTTTACCCGTCGGCTCTACGTTTACCGGTCGGCTCTACGTTTACCCGTCGGCTCTACGTTTCAACAATATGAAGCTTATTGTTAAGAATCTTATTCCCATGCGGTTTTGTTCAATTTTGATATATAATACATGTTTGAGAATATTTCTTTTTTCTAAACTATTTGAAAACAATAAAAAGTGATGTTTTATCAGTAATTCATCATGTGGGCTGATTGGGAACCCCGAATAGCATTAAAGGTGCACCATATGAATCCCTCAAACTTGATACCAATATCATCATATAATGACCTTTATTCTACATGTTTGATAATAATGAATGAATGAATTATTTATTGTTAAATGTATTTATTATAGATCATTGCTGTGTATAATAAAAACAGATTAAGGCTTATTACATATAGCAATTTACCATAGTTTAATTATGAACAGCAGTTTTTTTAAACAGATTCTTTGTATGGGGACTTGGCAGCACACTTTTGAAATACAGCTAAGCTCCATTCGAACAGATCATCATTCCATGAAGTAGATATTGTTTTTAAATTATGAAGGGAACCGCTTCAGGTTGCCTATTTGCATGGCAGACTCACAAATCTTGGTTGTTTTTACAGTGGCTTTGAGATTTGACGTGTGCACATTAGAGACTGAACTGCCACAGGCCATGTGAATCATGTAAAAAATGTTTAATCTGGTATTGCTATGTGAAGGTATGATTTTTTTTTTCCCGCATTGCTGGAAAGGTAAGTGCGGTAATAACAGTTGGAACAAAGCTTCATAGTCGTCAGTTTCTTTCTAACAGCATATTTCTTCCACTTGTGGGCAGTGGCACTAAAACACTCTTTAATTGGACCAAATGGAAACAAAGCACACAGCTGGGACTCTAACGACTTTCCATTTATATTGTTGTGATGTACTGTAATACACTATAAGCAAATACAGTGTGCATTACTAATTCAACATTTACTTGCATATAATCTGGAAGAAAAAAGGACTTGTGTTGCATTCAATCAAGTTGAAACCAGACAAATAGACAAACAATCCACTCATGATAGGAGGTCAGTTAACCAACCAAGCAAACACAAAGAGAGGCAGCCGTACAGCAACCAGTGACGAGCTTCTCTGGTGAATGTCAGCTTTGCAGTCTGAGTTCACAAATTAACTTTTTGAGTCTGTTGGAGTGTTTGACAAGGTAAACCAAGAGGAATCCCACTGAGTTACAATATTTGAAAGTACCTTATTTGTCCAGATCTGAAGCTAATTAAATTTAAAGCCAAATCTTAGTCAGCGAGGCAAACAGCCAGCCACCGCTCATCAGCTCTGCTCTCCTCCGCTGTGCTGCCAAGAAGCCACCGAGTTCACGGCGCTGTAAATTACACCGTGTCAAAATCCCATTCTGGCGCAGCCATCTTGGCGTCGGTAGTCAAGGTCCAGAGCTACAGTACAGTCAGTGCCGGGCAAAATATAAAACACAACAAAAGAGACCGTCTTGTGCGCAAGGTCCTCTTGACTGAAAATACACCAATTGAGATTATGAACGGCATAATAAGTAGTTCGACTGTGTTACATGACAGCGATTTCAACTGTAGTGCATGGACACCGGAGCAGTATGTTTAGCACACTGAACAAACCGGTGTTACTGGTAGGCCTGGTGAAATCACGCATTTACATCTTCTAGAGTTTGACAGAATCGGAAATGTGATTTTCATTTTTTCATTTGGCACCTGAATGAACGTGCAGTGCTGGTGTAAGCGTCGCATCCTGCCAGTAAACAAATCACGTCCGTCATTTTGACATGGAAGAATCTTTTAAGCTCCCATCTAGGGCTGGGCGATATGGCCTAAAAAAAAAATCTCCGATTTTTTTACAAAAAATCCGATTCACGATTTAAATCGATTTTTTTCCCCCAAAATGTTTTGCAGATGACAGAAGCTGTTGAAAACAATTTTTTCTTTTATTTTGTGATGATTTTCCCAAGTAGGTTGATAAAAATAAAGTGCAAACAAAACCTGAACATTGTAGAAAGGTGCCTGTAGTATACAAAAAGTATTTGGTCACTCTTTTGTTTGCCTGAATCATTTAAATATAAAATTTAATTAAACATAACATTAAATGGCATTAAATAGTAGCCTTCCATTGTAAACAACTGTGCAAATGTAACTTTTTACAGTAAGCTTTTCTAACTGAATACACTGATACAAACACAGCATGAAATAAAATGTATATGACCCTTTAACATTCACATTTTCAAAAGTGCAACATCTGATCTAACATCAACATAACATATTTTGCACAGTAAATAAGTGCATGTAAACAAAATCAAGTGCATTCACAACATAACCAACAGTATTAAACAGTAGTGCATGTTTTTTCTAAATATTTTTTGCCAGGAAGACAAGCCTGTCTACTACCTCTGGCTTCAGGCATGCACGGTGGCATGTAACAATGCCCCCCCCCACACACTGAAAAGCCTCTCAGAGGGGGCACTTGTAGCTGGCACAGAGAGGTATTTCTTTGCTAAAGTACTTAGCCTTGGAAAGTTAAGTTGGTGACGCTTCCACCAGTCAAGTGGATCGGTGTCTGGGTCAACCTGCTGGACCACAGGTCAGTTGTTGCGGAGTAGAATGACATCCCCTCCAGCTCCGCAGAGATCCTTTGGCGTGTACTATTGTACAGCCGAGGCAAGGCAACGTCAGAAAAATGTTTACGGCTTGGTAGCACGTACCTGGGGTCCAAAGCTTTGAGACGGTGAATAAACCCCGGCTTTTCCACGGTGTATATGGGCACCATATCTTTTGCGATATACATCGCGACTGCATCCGTGATGGCTTTCCACCGGGCACTCTTCTTCTCATGCGGAGTACAGTTGGTGAATGTCTCCAAAATGCTGGGTTGTCGTTGTGAGGTGGCGGCGGCGGCGGCCAGCAGTGAAGCTGCTGGCCGCCATTGTTTTAGTTTGTAAACAATGCGCGCGCACTCTACTACGGGAACCCAACGGGGGGGAGGGGTGGGGGCGATTTTCTCGATTTTCAATAAAACACATCGCCTTAAAGCACACATTCGAATTAATCGATTAAATCGATTTATCGCCCAGCCCTACTCCCATCACAGTTAAACGGGCTCATTTGGTGCTTTGTTCCAGACTGCTCCTTTTTCAAAAGCTCATGAATATACATGAGCACAAGTGGCGGGTGAAAGTGAAAATTAATTGGTCAGATTAAGAGCCACACCAGATGCAGAACCTGGTTAATGTGAATTATGGTTTTTCTTTTTTACCTGTTTATTTTAATTCTCTCTCTCTCTCTCTCTCTCTCTCTCTCTCTCTCTCTCTCTCTCTCTCTCTCTCTCTCTCTCCCCCTCCCCTGCTTGTTTTCAGCGCGACATTGAAGCCAGGCCAAGGTAAGACTGCCAGTTTGATTCATGTTTACCCTTTCACAGCACGATAGTTTGACACGCACATATAAAACACACACCCTCCGTGTCTTTTCCCGTCGTATAAGTAATTCATTAAAGCAACTCACAAAGCTCTCGCATACAGACGCAGAGTCACCCATGCACATCAAGCCTCCGATGCCTCCAAAGCTATCCGGTCACATGCGAGTCACGTCGGTGCCCCAGCAAGGCAATTAGTAGCGCTCATCTGTGTGTGTGTGTGTGTGTGCGTGCTTGCTTGCTGGAATCAGAAGTGGTGACAGTCTGCCTGCTCCAATAAGAGTGCTATGGACAGTGGCTGAGAGGTGGGAGCTGTGTGTATGTGTGTGTTTACACTGCACACATACTGTATACAGTATGTGTGCAGTGTAATAAGACAAGCTGTTGTGTCGGTAGTCGGCTCAAGTCTCTCTGGGCTTTCATCTCAAAGCACTCCTCCCTGCTACAGACACACACGCACCTTCAGCAAACGTCTTCACACCTGTCCTCGGAGAAAAGAACCGCGTGTTCTGTGAAAATTAATTTGACAAGATAAGATGAAGGCTGAAAAAAAAAAATTATTATAATCCTGTGTTGCCACAAAACAAAGTTTTCGTGGATAACATGCATATTTATAACAGTTTATTTATAACAGTTATTGATCGGTCAGCCAGTATTATGACCCCGCTCTGGAGCAGATGGCAGCGAGCTTGGACCCAAGGGTGACATAAAGCCCTTTGTCAAGGTTACCACACACACACACACACACACACACACACACACACACACACACTGGTGTGTATGTACAAAGTGCCCCGTATTGCCCTAAAATGCAGTGGGTGCATGTTAGAAAAATTCACTCGAGACTGGCGTAAAAATCATTCATCATTGGACATTTATTCTTTGCAAAGAAGGAGACAGGGTTGATTCACATACAGAATGTACATCAAGACCGCTCGAAGATCTGTCTCCGAGTCTCTGGTATTTAAACTCGGTAAACAACATGCAGTGGGCTGGCACAGGGTAACACACACACATTTTGCGTGTGACACAGGCGTCTAGGTATCTGGACACTTTAACTATTCGTTCTAGTACAAAGGTCACTTTCTATCGCAAATCAGGCCTGCGTAAGTGTTGACGCTTTCTACACGTTTGTTATCATTCTTATTCAGGACAAACAGCTGAAGTGTTCTTTCGGCAATCAACTGCTTCTTAATAGATTGAACATTTGCTGAAGACCTAGTGTCAGTGAAAGTTTGCACAAGGACACAGGCCTTAAACACTACAGAGGAGATGAGCTTCTGTTAAATGTATAACATTCTTTAATTATTAAACGTTTACTAATTCGTCATTTAGATTTTTTCAGTGCAGAATCTACTGTGGCTAGTGGAAGACGACACATTTTGTAGCGAAATAAATAGTTTTGGTGGTCAGAGAACAAATATATTACGAAATTCTCTACAGTTTCATGTGAGTTTATTACAGTGGCTGAGCAATAGAGATTGGACATCTTAAGAGTTGAAAGGGGCAGCAAACAAAGGTTGAAAAGGAAGGAAAAAAGACTGCGCAGAAGGACAAAACATTGGTGGGATCCAGCTAGGAGTGGTTGTTTAGGGTTACATGCAATGCTATCCAGACAGCAAATTGATTATGAAGCAGAAACACTAATCCGGTGTCTGAGCCCCATATTGCTGCTGCAGACAGAGCATCCCCATAGGACAACAATCCCGGACCCACCCGCATCTTTCCCGGACTTCCTCATCAATACCATCCCCCGCCTCTCCCCAAATCCCTTAACATAGGTACGCCATGCCTGCCAAGATTTGTCCTCTGAATATAAGTCTTGCTTTACTCCCCTCAGCCCAACCGTCTCACTGCTGCCTCCAATGAGATACATTGCAAATTCTGCTTGCCTTGCTCGGCTTAAACCCTCTCACCTCCCTTGCAACACCCTGTCCCTGACTTTCCCTTTTCCCTAAGGAAGGGCTTATGTCTGCACTTTTACGTTGTCTCCTGAGATGTCGTGCATAAGAGAGCAATAGAAGCGAAGACAGTGGGACAGTCAATGAGATAAAAAGAGAAGTACTCTAAGGAAATCCGCTTGTTAGACTTCTGTTTACTGTTCCGTTGGGACTTCAGAATGTTTATTTTTTGAACAGATACGTTGAAGTATTTCTCTGTCTTTTAGCTTCTATGACTTAAGAGTTTTTAGCTCAGGAATTCCAGATGTTTAGCCACCAAGAAGGAGTCATTGGGACACTCCGCTAAGGAGTCTGGTGTTTTCAGTTCACAGGAGTAGCAACCAAGTATGCTTCAAAGTCAGTTAATGTTCTCTGATTCACCAAGTCAGCAGATACAGATCACCTCAAACTTTGAAGCGACATATTTGTGCAAAAATGTAAAAGTTGTAGCAGTTCTTCTCCATTCACTTAATCAAGCCACCAACCGGGTGTGGCTGTCACTCGAAGTGGCAAAGTATAAATGATTATAATGATAAGAACTACTGGCCACTCATAACGCTGATTACTTGTGACTCTCTCCCTACGTTTTTTAAAGATATAACTGTCAACACAGAACGAACAATGATGCCATTTATGTGATATATACTCTGCATAAGGCCTCAGGAAACCTAAATGAATTATTCTCTTCCTCCTGTTGTTTATATTCATTTTGGCACACACAAACACCTAACTGGTACTAGAGCTAATGTCTGTACATTTGGTGCATTGTCCGTCGGTTTGGGGCACTGCTCACCTTCACAGACACGACTTTGCGACGTTGAATGTGTAGTTCCAGTGTAGAGTTATTTGGGTAGTTGCAAAATATGGCTAAAGCTGCAGCCAAGGTGACTATAGCACATAGTTCCAAATAGCACATGACATAACCCACAGTTTGCTTGTTGTGCATGATAATTGTAACGAATGAATGCTTGCTCCAACACAAATGTTAGCATGTTGGAATATTAGCCTGGTGGACATGGCTAAGTTGGGGCATAGATGTCTGTTGTGACGGATGCATCTTTGAGCTATAGCTCTGAATGCTAGTTCAGTATCACAGAAACAGTCAAAACCATAAACTTGACACCGATTGTTGCCGGATCTTTTGGCTTTTTTCCTGCCACTTCTGGTAAGTGTAAAAAATTGTTATAAATGCAGATGACAATCAACATTGGAAAAGTTAAACTCCGACTGTAAAAGCAGTGAAGTATTTTTGGAAGCACGATCATATTGAAGTCTTGACGGATGCTACTGGCTGTTTTCTGTGCTTTCCACGGAGAGCCTTCCCTTGTGTGTTTGTCATTCTGAGCATATAAAGAATATCAATACAAATGGGAAGCCTTAAAGAAAAGATGTTTCCTGAGAAAATGGAAAAAAGAACCGTTAGTAACACTTGCCAGTTGATTGGCTAGTTTCTCTCAGCAGTTCAGACTTTTTTTTCTGGTGAGACAGATCTCAAAGAAATGCATGAACACTCATCTAAAATAGTAAATCCTTACTTGATGTGACTTTCTCCATCTGTTCCACAAGCTCTTGCACCCATTAGTACTCGTGTCTCGTCTCTACCTTTAGGGAAGATTTATTAGAAAGTGCAGATTGTTTTATTGTATGGTGGTTAGAAAGCTCTTTATGCCAGGCAATCCATGTTTCCACAAAAAAGGTTTATAATAATTACGATCGTTTACATTTACAGGTAAATGGTACAGATTTTTAAAAATACCTTCCAAAGAAGGAATTTAACAAAAAAGGTGGTGTTTAAATTTTAAAAAAGTGTAGTCTTATGCAGAGCAGATGAAATAACTGGATAAATGCATTACACAGGAATGAAATAATGAAAGCGGAGCACATGTGGATTGTAAGGGGCACATCTGCGTGAGTGTGTTTTGCACCCGGTTCCCTCTTTCAAAATCTGCCTTTTTTTTATCTGCATGAGGTTTATTTTATTTGCAGAGAGAAATGATTTAAACAGAAGAAATAAGAGCTCAGTGTCTGTGAAACCCCACAGCTCACTGTATAAACACATCACCCCGAAAGAAGAAAGAGAATATGATGCAAGGGAATAGGGGAGAATCAATAAAAATCATCAAAACGCATACATATCAAACAAAGGGAAACAAAAGGGCATCAATAACTGGGATGCAAGGAATGTCAGAGCTTTGTTTGACAGTCACTGTATCTGATCTCCTCAACAAAACAAAACCAACAAGCTGCAAAAAAAAACTCCGCAGCTTCAACTGATAACGTGGTTTGTTTCCGAGTTTAAATCGGCCTCATGATCAGCAAATCTATAAAAAAACATCTGAATTAAGGAAAGGTAAAGCTTCGCGGCATGTGCGGCAAGTTTGCTTAGCAAGAGTGGTGGAGGTCTTCTGAGCATATAAATCACACAGTGTAATCACACTAAAATGGTAAAGCCTGCTGGGAAGCATAGCACTTCTAATTGCTATGCGAGGTCCCCCCCCCCCCACACACATTCATTGCTCTAATCAATCACGACTGTATCTCAGGAGCTCCTATGCCCCACTTCACTCACTTTATCATGCATGCGTGGCCCAGAACACACAGACTCTGTCTCTTAATTTCCCTCCGTATTCTTTGCACTTTACAGATTATCTCTAACATGCACTCGCATGTATTATATATGGCCTACATTCATTTACATCTATACATGACTAACGTGCTCTGCACTTTCTTCACTCTGTAATTCAGTTTTGAAGACCCTCGCTGACTTGACGTAATTCTATACAGTTTATACTTAATCTCTATCGTCTCCGTTTAGAAGCTTTCTCCAATCCCTCGTTGTTATCTGCCCTCATTGCATGCTGGCTGACAGAGGAGAGCAATGGGACCGTTGGCTCACTCTGTCTCCCTGAGTGAACGCTGTAGACCACCGTCAATCACGGTGTACATTCACATGAACACACGAGCTAAAGGACAAGGGGCCTACGGGGAGGCGAGGCGGCCACTTTGGGACACATCTCAACCGTCAGTCTGAGCTGCCTGCCCTTTGCTGGGTCAAATAGATGGGTTGAGTGATGTCGGGGGAGCATGGCCGGAGGACAGAGCCCGGAGATAAGTGAATGGGGGGGAGAGAGAGCTGCATTTCCTCGAATCAAAAGTGTTACGTCGCCTCCTACAAAAGGAGCCACGACAGGCCCTCTCGCCTTCATCCCATTCTATTTGTGTGGGTGTATGTTTGTGTGTGTCTCAACATGCCCTCATTTAATAATTAAAAAATATTGCCGCTAGATGCATCTGCTGTATCTTTTTTCTGTGTGTGTGTGTGTGTGTGTGTGTGTGTGTGTGTGTGTGTGTGTGTGTGTGTGTGTGTGTGTGTGTGTGTGTGTGTGTGTGTGTGTGTGTGTGTGTGTGTGTGTGTGTGTGTGTGTGTGTGTGTGTGTGTGTGTGTGAGAGAGAGAGAGAGACCCAGCTGTTTGTTATGACTGGACTAAAACTACTTTATTTATATATTCTCGCTAGGAAATGGAAGATGTCTAATTAAATATCCTGTTAAAGTGGCAAGTCTGACTCATGACGGTATAACCGCATGTCAAAATGCAAACGAGGTCAGACAGTTCGGGATCTATTTTTGCGGAAACATGAACGGTATGAATGTATTTTCAAACAGAAAAGGCTTCTTTTGGTTTTGCCTCATAATTTGCATGTACTTCAGGATTTTGACGCTGTAGTGGCACTACTACTGGCTTATTTGAGTTGTTCATGTCCTGCAGTGTCTGTCGGCGGGAGCCAGGGACACAGTGTATAGAGCTTTAAGAGTGCTTCTCATTGTTGATCTGTGTATATGGATATGAGAGCTCTGGCGAGTGCTGCACGTCCTGTGTTGTAATCCCAGAGAGCAAATAGTCGGCGGCAAGTTTCTGTGATGCATCCGAGGCTATAGTGAGGCAGAATGGGATTACTGGTGTGTGTGTGTGTGTGTGTGTGTGTGTGTGTGTGTGTGTGTGTGTGTGTGTGTGTGTGTGTGTGTGTGTGTGTGTGTGTGTAAAATACATCTCTCGCCCACCTTTCCTTGCCTTCCCACCGCTGCTGTTGTGTGCAAAGTTGTGCTTCATTGTCAGCATAGCGACTCTATACCCTGAGAAAGGGAATGATCGTCTGATTTATTCTGCTGTCATTGTGAAGCTGATAAGACGGATGGATTAAACTATTTAACAAGGGGCACCATAGGACTCTTCAGATATTCATATTTGATGAACTTTGCCTTTTAAAGTATGAAAAAATGCTAAGTTTAACACAAAGCAATGGGTTGAGAACCTTTGTTGTCCATATTTTACATATCTGGCTGACTTTGCGCAAGTTAAAATAGAATACAATTCCTATGTTGAAGATAGATACATGAAATGTTTGAAATGAAATGAAATTGAGTGCAGGTATGGTGTAACCAGGCCGAGAACAGATGAGCATGAAGTGTAGCCCGTAGAGATGTATTTCAGCTCCACCGAGAAAGATGTGGGCTGACTGCTGAAGAGGAAAGGGGGAAAAACAGCAGAACTACAGTAAGCGGTTGGCAATACAGAACGGGAAAAGCATGAAAAATGAAAGGGAGCGTGACAAATAATATTTCAGAAAGCTCCAGTGCACAAGACGGCAACAATAGGCTCATCTCTGATGGTAAACTTCACAAGGCTTCCTGGTGTGAGCATGTTAAATCTTCCAGAGGTCTATATTTTGATATATCGGCTTCAACAAATGCCCTTCCTGATAACCTCGTGCTATCTAACGTGTGTTGAACATGAGTTGTGTGTGTTGAACGCCCTACCGAGTCGCTAAGACTGGGAAATCACACTCTTGCATTCATTTACTGTCTCTGTGACTGTAAATTCAGGCGGAACATGTCAGGCTTATGTCACATCGTAAAATGTGTTGATGTGTTATTATCTACTTCATTATCTACCACATTATCTACCACATTATTTATAGATACAGAGCAGTTTCTATGGACTGCACTCCTTTTCTCCCAGCCTGACTTGTTCTTTTTCTCTCTTTTTTTTTTCCTGCACCTGCTCATTGAATTACCTACCCAGACTCCTCCAGCTGTCCCATCTAATAATCACGTTGTCGTAGACGCCTCTGTGGTTTGTGTGCTCTGTTAAGAGGAAGCAGTGAGAATTCGGTATCAGAAATGAATTAATTAATTCAAATGTGATACTTCTGGTGTGTGTGTGTGGGTATCGGTTGGTCCAATTATTCGAAAAGAAGAAAGCGACAAAGACAAAAAAAGGAAAGTGAGAGGAAAGTGATCGAGGAAGTGCAGTGATGAAGAGAGTTGGCAGATGGCAGCTTTCGGATCGCTACATTAGAGGTGCAGATGTTTTTTTTAAAATCTCAATCACATGTCAAAGCACAGCTCTGCTGTAGCGGTAATGATATGACCTTCTAGTTCCAATTCTGTGATTCACGAGCAGTATTTTTATAGCCACAGTCACGAGACATGTCTGAGGAATCTTTGCTCTCAGACTGTAAAACGTGATATATCTCATATAATCATAGCAACACACAATTGTAAAATGAAAGACATTTGAAATGCTTGAATTTTGATGAGATGTTAATTCAAAGTAAGTTCTTTTGACAACAACACTCGGTGTCTACAGACATGCTAGCGGCTCTGTGAGGCACATCTACATTTTATAGAGCATGTAAGCATTCTAACAGGTGCTCATTACCACCAAACACAAAGCACAGTAGCAACTCATTCAGATGTCATTAGTTTTTGCAGGCATTTTGAAAAATAATTTTGACTGATCGTTTGAGAGAAGTCATGATAATTAACTATATGTGGTTTATAAATGTCTGTATCTCATTCGATTCTATGCAATAGGTGTTCTAAACGTAAACACTCAAAACCCAATTTTTAACCACATGGTGGCACAAGTGGGAAAGTCAGGGGATCACCAAAGTCGGGGGTCATCGGCTGGAGACCATGAATGTCCGTGCACAACAATTCATCCAGTAGTTGGCGCCATATTTCAGTCGGGACCAAAGTGCTTGACAGACAAACATTGCCATCTCTGGAGCCACACGTCTAGCGTGACTAAAAATAGTAGTACGACTGCCACTAATGGTGTTTTTTTGGTCATTGTTCTCATTTCAACAATCTCTGCACTCTCAGGCAAGCTTTCATTGGGTACTTTGGAAAAGATTATACGATCTGAACATTTAGCAGCTGGACTGTAATCATCAGCAAACGTCAATGTTGTCAATCAGAATAACCACCTCGGGGAAACTGCCGATCAGCCAATTACTAATTGGTGAGATGGTCATGTTGCATGCTGTATTGCATGCTGTTCGGGAGCTTGTGAGATTTTTTTTTTGCATATTTTTTGCACATTATTTGGCTTGGGTAAGGCTGATGACATGCTGTAACAGGAAAGAGACGAGGCAATTAGGGCCCCCCCCCCCCGTCTCCTGTCTTGTATCTTGTCAGGAAATGATTTACAAACAGGGAAAATAGGTTCTTTGGAAACACTTAGCATATTGCCTCTCCCATTTTGCCTCTCCTCGCTCTCTCTCTTCTCTCGCTCTCTCCTTTCTCTCTAATTCAATATGCTTTATTGGTATGAATGTTACAAGGACAACATTGCCAAAGTGTCAAATAATAATGAGATTTCAAAGAACACGGTAGACTTCATAAAATCAAAAAATCACACACACACACACACACACACACACACACACACACACACACACACACAGGCACTTCTGCTCTGTGTTTTATCCACAAGGCAGATTGTCGTACTTGATATGTAGAAACGTTGCCTTCCACCCTATCATGCATGCAATGCTCACGCACACACAAGTAAAAGCACTCAGAAGATGTCACACTGTGTATAAACAGTCATTATTCATTGCAGAAGAACACACACAACACACACGTTCATACACACACATACTTGCACAGTTAGGGTAATTAGTGGAAAGATGGAAAGAAGAAGGGAACTGTCTCTCCACATGGACAGGAAGATGCTTTTAATGTACACATATCCCTTCCTCACACTGTCTCAACTACTATGTCCCCTTTAACCACACACACGCATGCACAGTGTGTTAGCCTTCGGGTGGAATTACCGGTTTGATTTCAGCCTGTTGGAGATGTAGGAGAATGATAGTGGCAGGCTAAACCAAGGGGCAATGAATCAGTGCCTTATCAAACCTCTGGCCCTAGGTATGAACTGTGTTGGGCTCTGACCATGTGGCTTAAACATGTGCTGTGGACAAAGACAATCAGGCCTTCACTTTGTCGAGCAAAGGGTTCATCCTGATTTGTAGTTGATAAGAGCAAAGGGATTTCACACTAGGGTGTGAATTTCCCCCCCCCCCCCAAATAACCATGGTAACCGCGGCAATCTCATTGGCCGAGAGCCAAGAGACCCGAGGACCCCTGTGGTTCGGCCACTGTTCTATAAAACTCTCTGCTGCCCCCACCTCATAGCTTTCCCCCTTCGACCTCGGTTGAGTTAGGAGGCACACAACCGCTCTCTTCGCCCGGACCCCCCCCGGCCAGGCCACAGAGAGTCCAGCTTGCCCCGCCAGCGCACGAGGCCACGAGGAAGCAACGGCCCTTCAACCCTACTCAAACCCTGACAAGCCGTTTCGCTGGATGAAACAGCCCGCGATAACGAATCTGCTTCAGCGATCAGTTCAGCGCTTTTTGTTTCTTTTTCTTTTGGTGCACACATTCCGGCGAAGGAAAGACGACAACGCCTCCCTCCTTCACCGACGATTCCCGGTAAGACGCACGGACCACGCCGTCAGCCGAAATTAGATCACCCTCCCTGCCGCGAGGACAGATCACGTCTGCGTTTGCTCCAGCCGAGCCACGCCACGACAGACCGAAACAGCGCCAGCTCAACGCCGCGCTGAGAAGCACCCCCCCCCCCTTCCTCTCGAAGAAAAAGGACAACTTTGCTCACGAACCCTTCAACGTTGCAACGAAGCATCTACAACATATATGTCAGAGTCAAGGCCCGCGGGCCACATCCGGCCCGCGAGAAGGTTTTTTACGGCCCCTGGGATGATCTTGATTTATTATTAGAACCGGCCCGCAGACTGCAGCAAGCCGGCAGCCCGCAGATCTTTTACACGCACCAATACTACATTTCCCACAATGCAACGGTGACGCACCGAGCAGTAGGCTGCTTCATTTCAATATTTATTGGCACAGCAGTCGTCAGCATCACAGTAAAATTAACTTTCAGATACCCATCAAAAATGGCAAAACGGAAGGTGGACACTGAGAACCGGGGGTTTCAAACAAGGTGGGAGTCGGAGTATATGTTCACGGAGGTAGCTGGAAAACCTGTGTGTCTTCTGTGTGGAGAAAGTGTGGCGGTACTGAAAGAGTATAATCTGAGACGACATTATGAAACGAAACACGCGGACAAAAACAAGAATATGGACATGGAACAAAGGCTACAAAAGGCAGAGGAATTAAAACGAGGCCTCAAATCTCGACAGGCTCTGTTCAAAAAAGCCAAATCACAAGGCCAGGCTGCTGTCAAGGCCAGTTTTATTTTGGCAGAAGAGATCGCTAAATCAGCCCGGCCATTTACGGAGGGGGATTTCATCAAAAACTGCATGATTAAAGTTTGTGACGAAGTTTGCCCAGAAAAAAGGCAACTCTTTTTAAATGTGAGTCTGAGCAGAAACACCATTGCCGAGAGAGTAGACCAGTTGTCCATCAATCTAAAAGAGCAGCTTGTGAAAAAGGGAAAAGATTTCATTGCATATTCCTTGGCTGTGGATGAGAGCACCGACATTTCTGACATTGCCCAGTTGTCAATTTTCATCCGCGGAGTGGACTCCAGCCTAAGCGTGACAGAGGAGTTTTTGGCTTTACGTCCTATGCATGGCACAACTACGGGGCATGATTTGTATGAAGAGGTGTCAAGATGTGTAAATGAGATGGAGCTGCCTTGGGAAAAACTCGTGGGTTTGACAACCGACGGAGCACCTGCGATGTGTGGACACAGGAGCGGACTGGTGGCGAAGATACGGGAAAAGATGCAAGAGGAAAACGCGACAGGTGAGCTGACAGCTTATCATTGTATCATACACCAGGAAGCGTTGTGCGGTAAAGCCTTGAAAATGGAGCATGTAATGAGCATCATCACGCGCACAGTTAACTTTATCAGAGCCAAAGGTTTGAATCACCGCCAGTTCAAGGCATTTCTGACGGAGTTAGAAACGGAGCATGGTGATTTGCCTTATCACACAGAGGTGCGATGGCTAAGCCAGGGAAAGGTGCTTCAAAGATGTTTCGAGCTTCGTGAGGAGATTTGTCTGTTCTTGGACAGCAAAGGGAAAGACACAACACAACTCCGAGACGAAATGTTTCTGTGTGAAATGGCTTTTCTGTGTGACATTACGAGTCATCTGAATGCAATGAACTTGCAGCTGCAGGGTCGGGATCATGTCATCTCTGATATGTACAGTACAGTGAAGGCATTTAAAACCAAACTGACTCTGTAGGAGACGCAGATGCGGAAAGAAAATTTGAGCCACTTTCCCAGCTGCCAGACCATGAAAGAGAAGCTCTCTACCAGTGCGTTCCCGAGCGCACAGTTGGCTGATAAAATAGGTATGCTTGCCGCTGACTTTCGACGCCGATTTGCTGACTTTGAAGCACAAAAAAGCAGGTTGGAACTGCTCGGTAACCCATTTGCTGTTGACGTGGAAAGCTCACCACCAAACCTCCAAATGGAGTTGATTGACCTCCAATGCAATGATGCACTGAGGGCAAAATATGCGGCAGTGGGTGCTGCGGAGTTCGCCCGTTTCCTCCCCGACACAATGCCCCAGCTGCGCATCCAGGCTGCTCAAACGTTGTCTATGTTTGGCAGCACATACCTGTGTGAACAACTGTTTTCTTTGATGAACCTGAACAAAACATCACACAGAAGTCGACTTACTGCTGAACACCTCCACTCAATTCTGAGGATTTCCTCAGCTCAGAGCCTTACCCCGAACATTGATGAACTTGTGGAAAAGATGGGACACCACCAAGTATCACCCTCAACCTCAAACAAGTGAACATTACTGTGCAATCACATATTTAGAGTTTTTACTCAGTTCAAGTTTAAAAGTTAAAGTTTAATATTTGTTTTCACTGCATGTTACTTCTCCTTAAACAAAGTGTTGTTTTTGATTAATAGATTTTTGCACTTTATTTTATTGTATTTCAATCCAATTATATTTTAAAAATATTTCAGTTGAGTGGATGATAGAAAATTGCTATTATTGTTTTTTTCTTTGAAGTAAATTTAGCCCACTTTTGCTAAAATAGAAAATATAGGCTACTGATGGTGCCTTGAATACCGGTTTCTTTCATTTAATGTTCATGTTATGGGGATTTTTATATAAAGGAAATTTGTCTTTTGTGTCTGTTGAAAATTAAAGATTACTGACAGAGCCATAAGAAAATATTGCTTTATTTATCTGATCATATTGGAATATATTTGTTAGGTTTTCAGTAGGTTCAATTAGGTTCACTAGACTATATGCGTCATTTAAAAATTTTTCAATGAACATTCGAACAGTCCGGCCCTCGGCTTGTAGCTAAATTTTTTATTTGGCCCTCCGTCCATTTGACTTTGACACCCCTGATCTACAAGTAAGATTCTTGGCATTTGGGCATAGCTTAGCTTAAATTAACTTAAGTTTAATTCAGGCCATTCATTTATATGTTGATATTCCCGTGTTTTTGTGTGTTTAAGACTGTCGCGTGATATTGAGGTATTACGCAATCATTACGGAGCAGAGAAGCTCCGCTGTATTCGGGTATCAACTATGACTGTTTGCTTGGGATTTATTTGATTTCTTTTCATTGGTTTTACTACACTTCGTGTAGTATTCTCTGCTCATTAAATCAGCTCTGTGAGTGAAGTGTGGAATCTCGGCTATTGTACATAACTGCTGGCAGTTCTACCGACAACGGCACGTTATGTACGATACGCCAGACACCCCCATTATCACTACAACGCGGACAGCACGCAGAAGTCTGATCCATGAGCCCCCACCTTTTTTCTCGTTCCTCCTTTCACGAAACACGCACATACACATAGCTCCTAGTTCTACTCCTGGGGAACCTCGTTCAAACGAGCGCCTCACATCACGTGCTGCCCAGGCACACGTGAGTACATACAGCAGCCTAACTGCCATTTTGTCCGGGTCCCTCGACTCCGCCATCTTTGTAGTTTTTAGCTGTAGTTCTTAAGGCCCCTCCCCTTTGGCCAGCGTCACTCGACGCCGCCATCTTTGTAGTCTTTAGCGTAGCTGTAAGACTCCCTCCTTTTCACCCACAGACCCACACACACACACACACACACAGACATACACCCTCATCCACTTTATTCATTCTTTAGTTTAGGCATATAAAATTGTATGATAACGTTTGTTGGTTGCAATATTAATTGATTTGATCATTTATTATTTTGATTCAATAAACTCTGTTATACTTTCAGGAGCAGTCGTCTGTGATTACTTGTGCATATGTATTTGATAAGACTGTATGTAGTAGCCGGTGCTCGAACTTAAAAACCTTCACTGTCACTGAATGTGTAGTCATACGCAGACTATTGACATTATGAGTGACTACTAATTATGAGACTTAGTTTTATCGTTTGGTTATTGGTCCCTGTTCGCAGGGTGGTGCCCCGTTTATATTAATAATCATTAATAATTGTTACATACATCAATAATTCTATTGATGTCAAGAATTCAGTTTCTTAAATGCTGATAACCCAAACACGCTCCTTTAGATCCCAACAACTGTCAACACAGATACAACACACACACATACACACACCATTGGCAAACACCACCCTTTAGTTGGAAACAGCAACAGCATCGCATCACGTGTCTAAGGGCTCAGTGGGGCGGTTGTCAGGGCGCTCTTCTCTCTACCAGTCCACAGTCTGTCCTTCTGCTCGGTTATTCTCCCAGTGAGGGGAAGGGGGAGTGAGCAAAGGCTGGCATGTATAATTCAGCAGCTTCACGACAAGCCCTGTCACCGTGTAGATTTATAGTATTGGCGAGAGAGGAATGAGGAGATGGTAGGGATTTAACTACCTCAGGATCCTAATGGGAGATTTAGCATGCACTTTACAAAATCACCTTCATCCAGCGTCGTTCTGTGAAGGGAGGGATGTGAGCGGGAAATTAATTGCTTTTTTCTGCACGTCTGAGTTTCTCTTTTGAACCAGACAATTGCTCGCTGGTTGTTGCTTTTTAGCATTGCTTTTGATTTTTTTGGGGAATTTTGTCCACATATGGATGGACGTGTGCGTGTTTTAAATATAAAAAATGTCTCGGATTCGACCTATGATAACCGATAAAGTTGTTATTCCCAAGGTTGGGCATCAATGAAGAAATGAAATCCGACAGGGCCATGTCACCTTCAGGAGAAGGCAGACTTTTATGACTGTTTTACAGGATGCATTAGTGTGCATAAAATGTATTAGTCGGGCAGCACTGGGGAGCTGTCAAACCCCTGACTGTATTTCACTGTTACAATGCTGAGCTGCATCAGACTCTGCTGCTTCTACAGAAACAAAACCGCATAAGACTAATAAGCCCAAACCAGCTTCAGTTTGTGCAGTGCCGCCTGTGAAGTCCGGTGCTTATACATTTGCATTGAAGCATAAAATTAGCATTTAAAGCTTTTCTGTGGAGTTGATTTTGTGGTGGAGATCTGTTAATCTTTTCATTTGTCGAAAAGAGGAAGATCTTTGTGCTGCACCTTAAAATAAGTCCGTTATTCCGCTGTGATTTTAACATTCTGCGGGGGGGAAAAGCAGGGAGGGATGGGTGAGGCGTACGGGACTTTTATCAGCCGAGATGAGTTGTGACAGTCTGGAGCCCAGGTTTTCTGGGCTATCTGTCTCGGTGTCCTTCACACAGAGGGCTTGGATGATGGGGCTTGGACGCAGGGCGGGGAACCTTTCATGTGACAGAAGGCTTTGCCTAATAGCCAGCCTGTTCTCCAACTCTTGTCTGTTTTTCTCTGTCTCATAGACGCACTCTCATTTTCTCTCTCCTCCTCGTCTCTGGCCATATGCGTCTCTGACATCTCTCCATCTCTAATAGAGGAGGGTACAGACAGAGGAGGAGTCGGTTCCATTGCCTCAAGTGTGGAGTAAACAAGCTTTTCATTTTCAAATCTCTCCAGAGCAATCCAGATTCTGAGACAGCCGGTCTGGCCACCTGGGCAGTTCCCTGATTAAGGTGGCGCCGGCATTCTACTGTTGGGGAAGGGGGCAGTTTGAAAGAGGCAACAGGGGGCAGCTTTGCCAGCCTGCCAAGTGTGTGGGCGCTGCCATGGCCAGTCAGTCTTCATAATGGCTGTCTGGCCAGTGGACAGAGCCAGCTCAGTGGGCACACGACTGACTGTGGGGATCAGAAGAACTCTCCTCAGTAACCCTGGCTCAGGAGACAACAAAGGGGGGGGGCAAGGCATTATTGCCGTGGGCAAATGAAGGGAGGGATGGGAAGAAAGAGCAATGCAGAATTGGAAACTGGGCAGAATGAAGGCCAGAGAATGGACCATGAAAACAAAATTACACTCGCAAAGTCGCAAAAGTGGGAATAGGGAAAGAAATCTTAAGTAAAAGGGGGAATGGGGACAGCATAGGTGCTCTATATTCTTTAACTATGCTATGTGCTTTCCGAAGGACAGATAAAGGTTTATCTCGCCAATGGGTTTTCCTCTCCCTTTCTCACTCTTGTGGGCTTGAGATTCAACTTTCAAAGGGGTATTAGATACTACAGCAATTTCAATTTAAGCCAAAGATATAGTCTGCATTTAAAGCTGGCATGTTTTTTTTTAAAACATGCAGGGAAAGGAAGTTTTGCTCTGCTTGGCAAGTAGGAGATATCCCCAGACGTGGGACCGGTATAATGAAGCAATATCAGCCTGGCTGTGTCTGAGATATGGGGGTTCAGTAGGCCTAATATTAGTCGTCTTAGATAACTGATCTGACAAACCAGGTTATCAGCTTTAATCCGATTTTCTGATCCAGCATTTACACATTTAGGATGTGGGAATTAAATCCCTAATCGCATGCAAGAGGAACAGATACAGACTGGAATGTAATAAGGAGATAAGATTACTCTGCGTGGGGAAATGGTCATTACAACAGCAAGAAAATAAGAGTAAAGAAGAATTTAATATCAGGAGGAGAAAGAACTGCATTCTAAGAAGTTGCTTGTGAGGCTGTAATGCTCTTTACACTCCAGAAAACAAATGTGTTGCTTGGGGGCAACATGCCGAGACGTCTTTGCTGTTATTAGATTCTTACCAGTAAAATGACAAAAAATTAAATTTTTGCCTGAGAGTGGCGCCAAAGGAAAGGCCACGTTGCTACCTATGCAAAGGGTTCATCCCCTGGTGAACATGCATGGCGGTATTTCACACTATTTTGGGCCTGAAGCTTGTGCAGAAGGAATTATCACTAATGTAAACCAGTCATGAGATGTTGTGTTATCTTGTGTAGGTGTGGAAATCACAACTTACTCATGCTTTAATACTTACATGGCATGTTGACCACAACGATAATATAGTTATACAATACATATTGCAAGACAATTGGCTACAGTTTATCCCAGTTTCTTTAAACGTAGAGGAAAGGTAGCGAGTTGTAGAGTTGTGAGTGTTGTAGAACCGTTCTCGCCGTTTGGCAACCAGTATTTTGTCTGAGCTTTTAACGCACTGCAACCTGTTACATCTGCCGTCTTCAAACTGTGCTCAGAGGGTAACATTCACTTTGTATCGCCAGAGTAGGTGTGGCACAATAAGTCATTTGAGTTCAGGAAGTACCGTCATTATGTGCACCGCTACATAGGCAATGGTTTTAGACCACAGTGAGCCATTTATCCTCAAACCTCTTGGGCTTCTTTGAGGGAATGGCTTTGACTGTGTTTCAAAGATGAACAGCTGCATATTTGTGAGCATGTCGAATGAATAATAACAGGAAATGACACGGTATATCCTCGTGAAAAATGAAACCTCTTGTTGGCAGACCACATCCAACATGTCTGTCCTCTCTCCCATCTGTCTTTGTTATACAGTAGGGAAGCATTAAGGTGATTCTATCATCTCCTCCTTGCTCTCCTCTAAGGGATCTTCTTAACGTCATTCAAAGCCATTTAATTTGCATCCAAGAGTATAATGGCTGTGGAAGGCACAGTCCTGTGCCTACACAGGGGTGTGCTATTCCAGGATAATTGGTGATTGTCAGAATGCATCTCAGCGAGAGGGGGAGGTTTAAATGAAGCATTATCCACACGCAGTCATAAAGCGAGTGACGATGCATACCATCATGTCCAGGCCAATTTTAACCCCACATGGATGGAATCGCTTCAGTTCTCCTCAATTAATTCCTCAATCGCCCCCTTTGGTCACAGGAATTGCTGAGTCTGTAAACGAGCCGCTGTAAGATTGAGTCTTTACAGTGGTTTAATGCTCTTACTCGAATGGCTCTGCATTAATTCCTCTGTATGATTAACGGCAGCTACCGCCGTCGGAGTCAGTGGGAAATTAGTTGACGGAGGGATACAGTATTCATCCAGCTCCTCACACCTGCTGCAGCGCAGATGAGCCTGTGTGATTGTTCGGATTGGCTGAACATCAGCACAGTGTTTTATGCTGCTCCACCGACCTTTCCGCCTCACTGTTGGCAGTCTGTGCGCAGGAGGACGCCTCCTTGGCATAATACACGCAACCATCCAGTGAGTCGCCTGCACGAGATCCTCGGTCGGAGTGGCGGTGCGCCGCACTTTCCGATGCGCATTTCAAAAATAATGGCATGCGCGAACACGAGTTTGAATGGGGTCTACTCGAGGCGATGCATCTGGTGGACGATAAAATAGATTTATCGTTGCTTTTTTCCGCCATTTTTCTCTGATGAATAAGCCGCTTTGCACTGGTTATTAAACCTCCCCGAGCTCTCTGTCCCCTGTACCATGATGCATTGTCTGTTGCTGTGCCTTGTCTCTTCACTTCCTCCGTGAACTGATTAAGTCTTTGGAACAGCATGGAAACACCACAGGGTGTTGCATTGTTTTTCAGTGTGAAGACAATTCCACTGAACAGTAGGAATAGACCAGTGACTCTTGAAAGAGGCAGACTGTCACTGTTTGTCCTGTTTATTCAGTCGGCTCAGAAGGTGCATCAGATGATGGTAGGCTCTCTCTTTTGGTCAGGCAGTGTGTTTCACTCTCTTCCGCACAGCTTCAGGCATTCAGATGAAGTCAATCATTCAATTCATGCAAATGCAGGTGTAAATTCTACATTTCTGCAAATTTGAACATCTCCATCCCAA
Source organism: Melanostigma gelatinosum (assembly GCF_949748355.1). NCBI lineage: Eukaryota > Metazoa > Chordata > Actinopteri > Perciformes > Zoarcidae > Melanostigma > Melanostigma gelatinosum. The sequence goes on from NC_136634.1 coordinate 16,266,098, forward strand.
ATTGAAATAAATTAAACAAAAAGACCTGCTTCATAACTGACGAGATGAAACACTTTCCCCGGCTTGGTCAGGTTGTCATTTACGATATTAAATTGGAACATTATTGATTTTTCAGTGTATGCAGTTTGCTGTGGCTAGTGTGGATATAGATGGTTATATTTCCTGGAGAAAAATAATCTCCTCAGCCCAATAAATCACCATGTAAACAAATACTGCTGCGACTGTGGCTCAACAGGGGATGCTGCACAGATGCGGGCTTTAAAGACATGTTGCGGATTTATCATTCGAATGCCCCGGGAGCTTTGACACCCATGTAGATTCTAGTTATTCTGGTTATAATTTTAGGGAGGAAAGTTCCCCAACAGCCTTCTGGTTGATAAATCTGAGCAAACCAAAAAAGTAAATACAAAAACAGTCCCTCCGTGTTTTATGGGTAGTGTCCTCCATCAAGCCTCCGACAGCATGTCACCTATTTGTCACCCCGGCTGTCGCATAATCCCTTTGAAAGGCCTATTTGCGCCTCTCGGTGTGTCCCTGTGCATCAGTTAATCATCCTGTGTGTCAGTGAGTCATAAACTCCAAGCTGTGAACCGTCCTTTCTGCCATCCACCTCCAGCACTTGCAGAGCCGGTACCACCTGTGCCCACAGAGCAGCACCTCGCCACGGAATCTCAATAGAGTCCTCGCTCCCCAATAACTGCTGTCACACTGTCTGCCATACAGAAACTCTTGTTACCAGAGGAAGATGGTGTACTGTACAGAGGTTTTAGAATGGGAATAAACCAGCTCTGCACCCAAGATGAATTAGTAAAGACAAAGAAATGGAAAAGCAAGTCCTCACTTCACAATTTACACAATAAACAAGCATATTATAGAAGAGACTTGAAACATTGGGCTTACCTCTCTAACCTGATTTCTTCAGGCGTGTTGTTGTAAAGTATCAAAGCCTTGATCGCAGACCGTGGTTACTTTTAGTCTGCCGTCTGCTCAGTAAAAATCAGACGGTGCTCATCTAAAGATCACAGTGTGTGCAGCTCATATGCAGTCAAAAGGTCTGTGACCCAGTCATGCTTTCAGATAATCACTTACATTTTAAAATAGTCAATTCTAAAAATAGCGGGTACAGTAAGCGACAGAAGATTCAGGGCAACCTGCTTTTCGACACAGGACAAGATGCCAGTGTGAACCAAACTTGCAATGATTTGTCAGCCAAGGACGCTTTTAATCTTTGTAATAGTACAAAGCTTCGATAAACATGAGTTATGAGGTAAGGAGGCACGGCCAGTGCTGAAGTATTGTCCTTTAGCTGTAAACCAATGATGGAAGGCATCATATTCAGGTTATCTACCTTATATGTCCATGCATATAACAGTGAACACTGGGGAATGGAGCACAAACCTCTGCCCTACCGCAGTAGAGTACCACCAATGTAGAGCGGTCGGGCACGCATCTAACAACCATTGCTGGCAGATGCTGGACCACAAGAAGACAGCAGTGAAAACATAACTAAAGGTACGCACGCTGTAACTCCCAATTCATTTGCACTTTATATGCTCTTTCTCAGACTTGGTGATTGGTCATAGCGCCTGGAGGAATTACATTGTTTTGTATCCGTTGCTAAATTAGCCAAATGTTTTAATCACTTGAGGCAGAGTTTCAGCACCACATATACTTATTAACCCCAATTGAAATGTCTGAAAGAGGCAATTTGTTTTCATGAAAGTGATTAATTTCTCTTACTTGAAGTAAAATGTTTTTTTTTTATAGAGGATTCAATTATCAGCAATGAACAAAAGCTCTTTTGTTCGGCTTTTTGTGCAGATATATTCACAAAGGAAATTGGTTTGTAATTCGATGCATTTTGTTCGACAGTGTAATTTACAGAGTTGCAGTCGCTGGTGACAGCCCGACATTGTCTCCTTTTGTGAAGTAGCTGCACCTAATCTCAGGAGTTGAAAGTTCTTAAACTTGGAGCCGCATATTAACAAGACTGTCGATGACTGTGTCCCTGGCAGCGCTCTCATCGTGCTCTTTGTATCAGAGCACCTTATGTGATCATGGCCCGAGCAATTTGTGACAATGGAGCTTTAATAGAAAGTCCTGAACAATGCATTAGTCATGACTCCCGCACATCAGCGCTGTCCTTTTTTTTGTCTCAGCCACAAGCTGTCATTTCCTGTCAACATTCTCTCTCCCCTCCCTCTGTTCTCTGATCTTTAGCTTCCTGGAAGCTCTGACTTCCTTTTCCTTCCTAAAGTCTAACCCCGCCTCTCCATGTCACTGCTTTCTTCTCCTCGGTTTTCCCATCTCGTGTCCTCTCATTAGGAGACATCCGTACCTCAAATCCTAGCTGGCAGGATCATCGCAGTGCAAAGTGTTGGGAAGATCACAGGGCTGCTCCTAATGGAAGGTGTGTGCACGGGCTATTTCTATTACACTCCCCTCGACAGAGCTGTCAGATGAAAGAGCATAAATCCATGGGGGGGGGGGAGTTGGCAGACAAGATGGCAGATGTAAACCTTTCCAGGACAATGGCCAGTTGGATCCAGCAGAGCATTAGCGCATCAACGGTAAAGTGCTCATGATAGCAGTACGTCTTTTCTTCTTCTTTTTTACATTCGATAGCCAACCAGCTGTTTTTTTATCTTCACTTTCCCTTTCTCTCGTCATCAATGCTCTACGAGCCCTTTACTCCGTTATTTGATCTATTTTCTCCATGTCGTGTCGTAAAGCTGTTTATAGTGTTAAATCATCAGATTTACTTCATGAAGTAGTGGCAGAGTGCACTGCTTCACTGAAGAGAAAGGGGAAGATTCCTCGTGGGCTCTATCAGTATCATTAAGTATCCTCTCTCATTAGACCAAACCTCAGAGGTCTCCAGGGCCGGAGAAATGTGCCTTTGATGGCATCGCCTGTGTTTGGAAATGTAAATGGCAATAGTTACTTTCACCTGAGGATGATTGCCACCAGCACTACGAACACAGCCTCATTCTCACGCAACGTCTTTGCTTAAACAAGAGGAACCTCACTCTGTTTGCAGAAACTCCCAGTTTGCTCGTCAGCGCTTCCCCTCTCCATTTTTTGTATGCACACACACACACACACACACACACCTGAAACCCATTCCGCATATCCAAACTACTGCAGTATAATTATTCATATGGCAATGAGGCCGGATCAATTTGGCAAGGCTGCCACGGCGTGATGGGAGTGTTTCCGGATGATGACTCAGGAGTCCTGCAGCTTCTCTGCCAAGAGCAGGGAATTCAAACGTAATGAGGGGCAGGGACCCCTCCCTCCTCCTATCTCCCAGAGAGCCGCACGGGTCGAGCCAAAACGGGTGAGAGTGAGGGAGACAAAAGTCAAAGTCGAGGCAGCATCCTGGACGCTCCCGCCCTCTGTTTCCTCACAGGGAGCTGGAGGTTTTCTCCCATGAGTGATGGGCTCATTTTAGGGCTATTGGAGAAACTTTTTTCTGTTTCACTCTTAAAGGGGACATATAGTAAGATTACCTTTGTTCTAGTCTCTCAGTCCGATCTTAAAATCGTATCTCTCTCACACACACACTCGTACACACACACACACACACAGTCCAAATGTACGCACGACAAGGCTGTTGTCCATCCATCAACCACAAGGCGCAGCCAGGGTGTGCGACAGCATCTGAGCCCCTCAGATCACCCCTGTCCGCAAGACATGGTCACACCAAGGGGAGGAGGCAATGAGCGGCCCTAATCAATAATACATTGACTGCATTAAAGCGTATGAATAAGTCATGGGCGGAAAGAACCCAGTCGTCAGCGCGCACCCACCCACACACACACTGCAAAGTGATCTTATACTTAGGCCAGGGAAGATGAACAGACAGAAAAAGAGAACAAAGCAAGGCTTTAGGTTGCAGGGAATTTATCACCCACCCACTGACATTCTGTTGCACTCTGTCTTTCACCCCCAACAACCCCAATCTCTCTCTCTCGTTCTCTCTCTTTACCTTTCTCTCTCTCTCTCTTTACCTTTCTATCTCTTTCTTTCTCTCCTTCTCTCTCTCTCTCTCCCTTTTTCTCTCTTTCTTTCTCTCGCTCTCTCTCCCTTTTTCTCTCTCGGGAGAAAAAAACGGGGGAGAAACGGAACAGTGATGAAGCAAGTGAGTCGGAGAGGCAGAGACGGACGGATATGTGTGCTTGAGGGAGTGACGGGACATAGAGACGGCAGAATATTACCGTCAATCGAGTTTATGTAGAGCGTAATCATGAACCACTTCCTTGTGTAAAGGAGTCGAAACAGAAATGTTTAATATCCTGAACAGCACATCGACTGCTTCATTCACATGTTGCATTATAGATAGTAAGTCGACTCGTTTCCATCCCGAGCTCTGTACACGGCACATTCAACTAAAACTGATAAACATTTCACACACAAACACAGAGTATACTGTACAGCTAACTGCTTTGCATCACGCCTTGCTGTCTCGTCTTCTTGCTGCTGCTGCTGCAGTAAGCCGATGCATGTCTTTTGATTAAGTTTCACTTCCTGTGTCGTGTAGCCATTTATGTGAGCGCTAATGTTGCTTGCTATGTAACTAACCTGTTGCTTTACTGGTCATGAAGCGCACAGCATCTGCACTGCGGAGGGTGGAATGAGAGAAGTTCCAGAGCTCCATCACCCTTACGACATTGTCCAATTAGAGCATATGATTGGTGTCGACTGTCTCCAGTGAAATTGAATCTGTCAGCCAGGCTCTGATTGCTGCAGGTCTCTGCAATTTAGCCATCACTTTGTCTCTGTCGCCGCAGAGCTGCTAATATCAAACCGACATAATGGATGATTTCTACTTAAGGCGTAGCTTGATTGAAGCCGATTACATTTCACAAAGTTGTATTATATTTCCATAATGTGTGTGCATGGTGAGAGGGTGTGTGTTGGTGAAAGAGAGGAGAGTTGGAGGACTTTCAGTCAGCTAAAGCTCATCTACACATCTGGAGTTTGTCTTCAGTGGGATAGGTCACAATCGGCATTCATTGCCAGGACAAATGACTCGGCGGTCGTCGGTATTGGCAGGTTTTTGTCTTCTGCAGCTCTGAGTCGCAGTGATGGAAACATGACACCCTGGACACGCTAATGATCACCCCTGACACGCGTCACAAATATTATAATTTATTAACACACTAAACATGCAGTTAATATTCTCTCCTCAAAGCCATCAGACTCCAGTCAGGCAACAGTGATTTGACCTCTCTGGTCATTGTAAATCTCATCAAAACCTTCTTTGGGAGTCTTTCCTCAACAATCACCAGCTCTGATTTGAGTTTGAAGGAGAGTCTGAAGTCTTAGTGGGGTTTTCTTATAACAAAACCACATGTACACACTTATTTTGGTGGGAAAAGGGTATCATTTGTCTTTGTCCTTTTTCTTTTTTTCCAGGCTACCAGAGCCGAGGGCACACCCCATAGGCCCACGGGACTTTGACGACAATGATTCTGGACCCTCCATGGGCCACGCCCCCTGATACCAGCAGACCAGACTCCTACTACATTCACCCGTCCTTCAATGTCTACTTCAGCCAGCCGTCAGCTGAGCTGTCAGGCTGGCCCTCTCTTTCTCTGTCAGCCGTCTCCCTTTTCTACCCCTTCCCCCCCCCCCCCTCCCCGCCATGCCTGCTGGCAGTGAGCTGGCCTTGAAGAGGGGTCGATGTGACAAATATGGATGGCCACGTCTTTTCTGTGTCTGAACTTTTTTTTTTTTTTGAAATTCCTCACGAGCAACTAACTTTCTTTAATTGAAGCACACAAGGTGCGTGCAATCGATTACCATCAGGCTCAATGTCCGCAGCCAGTCGGATCCTTGGCTTACTGGTGAGCCCGGCTGACTCAGAGAGGAGCCCGAGCAGGCAGCCGAGCATCTGTTGAGCCCGACAGATGTCAGAAATGGGAAATTCTGTCGCGCCGGTTCTCTTCACACTTCATTTGTGCACAATATCATTTTGTTTCTGTCGTTTTGACAAACATTCGAACAATCCTTGGGTGTAAAAAGGGAACTTTTGTCAGATGCCACAATGCCTTACGTCATCGAGAGAATATTACAACGGTGTTTTAGGTGTTGTGTTTTTAATGTTGACAAAAAAGAAAACAAAAAAAAACCAACCTAAGTGTCCCTCGCTTTTGTTTTATAATGTTGTACTCTCCATCATCCTGTTCCCTTCACCCCTCTGCCCTAACCGCTGATTCTTTATGCTTGTTGATTCGAGCGCACTTCCTTGTGTGCTTGTCAGATCTATGCGAAGCGGGGGACATTTTGACGCCTATCGATTGGCGAATGTTGCTGAGTCTTTGTTAGGTGAAAATCGAACTGTAATTCCATGTTCAAAATAGCACTCCAGCAGTATCAGCTCTCTATGCACTGTAATGTAAAGGCTCATTACTCCCGGCCAATCTGCAGGGTATGACAGATTGCAATCCAGACGAGTGTACGCACTCTCTACCTTGACCCACTCAGCCGTGGCTTTCATTCATGACGTACCGCCGCAAGTCTGTCCGTGTCAGCAGTTTGTTTTTAACGTGATTGATCCTGTTGCCTTTATTTCGAAATTGAAAGTGGTGTCACCCATCATATGTGGGACATGTTTGACAACAACATGACTTCACTGTGCTGTAGCGTTGCACTGAGAGTTGTGTACCCACCCAGGGGAAATGTCTGTGTGTCAACAGCCTATTGAAGTGACTCCAAAGGGCTCCGTCTTTATTCTCGTGTAACAACAGGCACAAGTCTGACTGTCTGATATTTCCTCTGGTTTTTATTTGTCTATTTTCTTTGTCTTGAATCTATAAATAAACAGCCAGTTTCTTAGATTGGATGTTGAAGAGGACATTCATATTTTCACTTTAGGAACAATTCCTGTATTATTTTTTTCTCCTGCAAAAAAACACTGCAGACACCTGAAAACCATCAGTCATCCAAGACGCGGATATCAGAAAACCTCGCAGGCATGCGACGATGGATGGAGACAGGAGGAGAGATGAAGTGCTGTAAAGACGGGATTCGAGGAGGGGAGGACTTCTACTTCTCCTTCATCGAAATGCAAAGCAGGAGCTCATCCAGACAGGACTGGGAATAGTAGGTTTGGAAACAAAGGGGGGTTGATGGAGCGGGAGAGCTCTTTGCGTCTCTGCGTCTCCACAGAGGCATTTAAATGTAGACTGGTTTTATCCCTACGAAGCCAGAACCCACTTCCATCAGCTCGCAGCCTCAATCAGAAAGCCTTTGTCTCGACGCTGCTTGTTTTTCTTTCTCACTTTGCTTCACTCCTGCTGTCTACCAGAGCTTCATCAAGCCAAGGATGCTTCTTTTTTTTCAGCATGTTTGATCTCTCCACATCGAGATATTGACTGTGAGAAACTCATTTCGCCGGTGGCCATTGCTATCTGGTAACGCATCTGGGTTTGCGTTCTCTGGTGAGTTTCCCTTTACAGAAATAATGGGGCGTAATGGTTTAGCGCGTGAGGCATTGATCCTCTGCATTCACTAAGCCACTGCTGACTGACCAAGCACCAGAGCACTCAAACCCTTTTAGAGATTTATTTTTTTTTCTCTTGTGTGTGTTTTAGTGTTTCTGAGGCTAATTTGATTGAAAAAGCTGTCAGGCTGGCCCTCTCTTTCTCTGTCAGCCGTCTCCCTTTTCTATCCCTTCCCCCCCCCCCCCAAATCAAAGAGAGGCTGGTTTCGGAGAATAATCATTACCCCGTCATCTGCGTCACCTCCGACGTGGAGTCTGGCATGATCATAGAGATAATAACAGACCTGATGGGGGATAAAGTGCCCGTTGTATGGGGAGGTAATGGAGAGGAGGAGATTGTCTGATCTAATTTAGCCAGGGAGACCACCAAGTTCCCTTCTTTGTCACACCCAATTACACCTGCTCTTCCAGGTTCACTTCACTGAGTGTGTGTTCACACAGAGGCACAATCAACACAAGCACCAGCTGTAAGACCTACGCTTTCCTGGTGGGCAAAAAAACAAAAACAAAAAAGACTGTATTGACATGAATTAATTGCTTCATGGGTTGTGAGATTGAATTAGCTACGTGACATGCTTGCTAGTGGTCATGCAGCTTTGATTGCCGCCTTTAATAGAGCCTATTCCTCTCTGCCATCATTCATAAGACAGTTGGTGTCTGTGGATTCACGGTAATAGAGCAGCTCCACCATGACTTCTGTTTATTAGCATGCAAGGGCTGGAAGAGAAATATGAGATGTCTCATACATACAGAACACACATTGCCCTGAGATGTAAGTGTGTGTGTGTGTGTGTGTGTTTAAGTATTTGCGAGGATGTGTATTAGCCTGTAAAGAAATGACAGTTTATTTGCAGAGGCCCAAACCTCTTGTACCTTTGAAGAGAATGTATTGCTTGTCTCGCAGTAATTGCGCTTTCTTATACGTCTTTCCCCTTTGCCTCACACACACAAACACAAAAGAAATAGGCATCAGTTAAGAGATGCTAGCCCCGATTTTTACATTTTCCACTGTTTGCCTTGGGTTCAACCACTCACTGAAACAGGCATGACTATTACAATACACGACATCGCTCATGGTGTTCCTTATGTGGGTTTCCAATGTGTTTATTATGCATTTTGGATACAAAATGGGAGGTAGGGAGCAAAGAAAAAAAAGACTTATTGGAAAACGACGCATGCATAAGATGCACATAACCCAAAGAAAATGACATCACTCGATGCACGGAAGGGCTCTTTGCGTTTTTGTTCGCATTTTTAATCCCAACTCTAATTTACAGCTCAAGTTTTACTCCATTTCAAAGGAATGTGTTCCACAAAGGGCTGTAGCACCTCTGAAAAACGCTAATGGGAAATACATCAATCTCTTCAGTCGTCGAGTTTCGGCTCACATGAGATCCATCCGGCCAGAAGGTGCCGCAGATCGTGGGACCATTCCAGACTGACTTACAACGGGCATCTGTCAGACGTGGCACAGGTACAGACAGCTGTCTGGCAGCCCTAGCTTATGAACAATGACCTTGGTGGAGACGAGATGGCCAAGGAATCCATCTCGCCGCTCGACAGCTCCCATCACTCTTACATCCCCGAGTCAGCAAACACACCTTCGGGCTTCTGTCTCTGAATTCCGTGCAATCGTTTCCCGTCTGAGCATCCTACTTGGACAAGTGAAAGAATTGTAGAGTAGGATAGGGAAAGAATACTGAGGTACTGTGACGAAAAGAGCAGCAGTACCAGGGTTTAGAATAATGATTAGAGTTTAAACTTAAAGGTGCAATGGGGAGACATGCAAAGTGATAAAGATGATGATGGCGTGGATGCAGTGTGGAAAGGAGCCGGGATGCTCGGTTTCCTCCAGCCGATAATGGAACGTGCCTCTGAATAAAAACATGCCGCCTACATAACACCTACGGCTGTTCCTTCTGGGAGCTGTAACACATTATACTCTCTCTGTCACAGCTGTGATGAATCATTCTCACCAAAAGGATGAATATAGAATGTAAAGAAGTGGGAGGAAAAATACAGCCTTTGCAAGCTCGCTCTCCAAAAATCTCTGCCCAAAGGTACGTGGAAGAGAAAACAATATGTCTATATTGTAATATCAGAAAAGGAATATTACATTTCTCTGTTGACACAAATATGTCTGCATGCGTACGACATCTGAAAACGTTGTGTTTAAAATCCTCGAGATGAGTTTGACGTCCGCCTACACTAACCCCTCAAAGGAACCTGTCATCTTGGCTGGCTCCACTCCTGTTTTCCCCCTCCGTCTCCTCCACGCTCTCCATCCTTGCTCATGCCTCTCATCATTCATGCTGTGTACACAGTCTGTCCCTTTTCTCGTTGCCCAGGTTCCTCCGGAGCTTGTTAATTGCGTTGGTGACACAGGTCTGCGTGTGAAGCAGCGGTAGTAATTGCTCTGGCCTGGTCCGAGGTGAGGAAGGGTGCAGCCGTCTGGCCTCCAGGTCTGTCCCGAGGCTACGAGATTAGATGCACGCCTCCATGTTTGATGAGGTGGATAGCATTAGCAGTTTTATCAGGGACATTGTCTCACATCAAACTTGTACTGCTCTCCTCATTGGGTTTGCCAGATTATACTGCAGATACACTATGAATTCAGTGTACATGCTTTTTTTTGCGCTATAGCTCACCAGTAGTTTGGAAAAAAAGGTTTGTACAATATTGTGATGACCTTTAGATTACAGCCGGGGCACCATGTTATCCATTCACTTTATTTGTTTCTCTTCACTCTAATACAGGGAGCTCAAATGCCATCACTTTGCATAATTTGTAGACTCTCACACACACACAAGAGTGGACGACTTAAACTCCTGCTGTTGTACAAATATCTTTCCCTCTGGTGGAAGCTTGGTGTCAGTGGCCTCCATTCATCAAGCTGTTCTAGAAGAGACCAGAGAGGCTGTGAAATCATCCGAAATAAATCAAAGGAAACCAGTGAAATCAGTTGTCCATTCGTATATAAGACATTAAACATGATTCAGGTTGATTCAATAAAAGGAATGCTTGACACACCTTGGTGAAGTGTACCTAAGCCACAGTTGATATTTATGTGTCAGACGTTTTGGCAGAACTTTACTGACTGGCAAGGTGAGTGGAGAAGGGAGGCAATCGTAAAGATGACAAATGAAGCCGCAGCGATTTCATCTGATTAAGGCCAAAACCTGGCAAGGTGGCTCAGTGGGGGTGGAGTTTTCCTCCCGTCCTAAAATACGTACATGTGACTATCTAATGTAACTAACATGTTCTTCAGCGGGTTCACTTGACGAACATACCGGCCTTAGAGCTGACTTGGTTCCTTGAGGCTGCAACACAGCTGCCCGCTGTTGCTAAATGGGTCAAATGCAGAGGACACATTTCCTCACAGTGACTAATGAAGTATAGCGTAGCAGGTGTTGCTTGAGTTTTTTTATTTCAAGGTTGTACGAGTTGCTGCCAGAAGTAGAGCTTTTTTTTTGGCAGTCGTAGAAGTGGGCCCAAAGGATGTCGTAGAAATACATTTAAGAAAGTGATGTAGGAGGATTGTGGTGGAGTATCTTTCTCTATTCTAACCATCCTCAGGTCAGAAAGCCTGTTCTTTTTCACATTCTACAGTACAATTGTACCACTCTGGTGTGAAACAGCCTATTGAAATGTACATTTACTTGTTCCGTCAATCAGGAGGAATCCACCAAACTCCTGGTATGGAACATGGGGAGCTCACGCATCTTTTGAAGCCTGCTCGCTGCCAGGTACATATACTGTGTGCCTGCTTTTGGTAATGTCACAAACATGGTGTGCATTTGCTTGACTAAAGTCTACGGCCTTGTGGCCTTGTGTCCTCTAATGAAGTCACACTGCCACTTTAATTTATATGATGAAAACAGGCACAATACAAAACAGAAACCTGACTTTAGTGAGCATGAATTAATTCACGGTTTAGAACAGGGAATGTCAATATCAGAAGGAATATTGTACAGTGGTCATGATTGTATCCATTTAGTTCTTCACCGACATGTCCTTGTACTTCCTGCCTCAACAAAGTGTTTTCTTCAGCAGACCCCCCATGGTGACTGCTTAATCATGATGACAAGCATCTTAAAAATCTGATCCTGATTGGATGCAGTGATGATAAAACATTAACTATCTTGTATTTTAAAACAGCATTCTCTCCCTCAATGAGAGTTCTAGACGTTGTTTGGAACTGATTAAAGAAAAAGATTTACAACATTCATTTCGTTAAAACTGTTGGACCTCCTTCTCTGTCGTAGCCACACTCTTAACGCCTCTCGGTTTCCTGTTTCCTTTGGTGCTGCTACACTTCTACTCTCAGGTAACTACACATATAGAAGCAACAGTTGCAGGTATGTGCTCATGACCTCTGTTCAACGGGAAACACTGAACGTACCTCAACACTTCCGCTGCATATAAATCTAGAGTTTGCTCCTGATGCTGCTTCTAAGAGACTACAATCAATACCGTACAATGTCAGATGGAATGCCTCGATGGCTTGTGCCGTAGCCCACAGACTCCCTGTAGACATTGGTTCACTAAATTGTTAAAAGTATGAGACACAAGAGGAGAAATTAAAGTTTTAAAGGTTGTTTTTTTTTGGCTTGCCATTCTTGACGGATTTCTCCGAAACTGGAACGGCAAATTGTAGTAGATGTGTCAGAATAAAGGTGTGGTCTCGAGGGGTGATGTTTTTCTGCAGAAGAAGACGGCAGGCAGAGAGACGCATCACAAGTAGTGTGTGAACTGGGGTGCTGTTTGAAAGGCATACAAACGTAGAGAAACGAAAACTGTAAACAGGATACGAGGCCGTTTCTTCACCTGGTTCACAATTCTATTGCCGACAGAAAATGTTTTACGATGTGTAGATAGAGCTCCTAGCATGAATACAGGTGGTATAGCATTCAAGGGGCTTTCGAATCACTTGTATTCAATTTCCAGCGAGGCGTCCACGTTTCTAGGTAGCCTAGGAGTCCGTATTCAATCATCCTTGAGCATTATTGATGCATATTTTATTTCTAGTAGAGGAAATTGGACATGGGGCTTATAATAAAGGGCAGACAATGTGGAGATGGAGCAGAATGAAAAGTAATTCTGCTCTGCAGCAGACTGACACATCAGGGCTACTGTGAAACAATGCTGGGAAGTGAGCTTTGCGTTCAAGGCTAAGAGGAGGCTGTTGTTGAAATGGTATCATGAATAATACACAAGGTAGCACAAAGGAATTAAATGTGTTTGCATTTTTCACTCATGTCCACATACGCCACAGGGGCCCCAAATCCTGTCTTTCTTCGATGTCATTGTCATTGTCGTCTCTGCCAACATCAATTAGTGCTGGCAGGCAGGGGATTGAGATGAATGTGTTCCAATTTTAACCACCCTTCTGAGTGCCCCCGCAGGGTCTCGCACAATACAAGGGTGACGTGCGAGCTGGAGCTGTCCCAAAGGTAACTTGGACTGTTTCAGAGTGGCCTTGCGATCTCTGCGGGTGGAATACCAAACACGCAGCCGTCAATGTGCTCGTGCCATTTCACATAAATATTTGCACCGGCAACTCTCTCCCATCTGTTGTGTGCTTCCTCTCTCTTGTGCGCACACTATATATATATATATCACTTGAGAACAACTGCAGCCTCAAAGGTCGGCCTCTGAAAATGTATGTAATCCCTTCACACGTGGCCGCTCTATCTCCATTACCATGCCTGCGTGGCAGATAATGGGCAGAAAGATGGCACCAATGTGCATGCAAAACACACTCGCTGAGAGCGTTGCGTAATAACTCAGAGGAGAAGAAATAACCAGTTTGTTTGTTTCTGAGAGCTGATATTTGTTTATTCGCACTGCACTTGAGTCATATTTGCACTGAATCCTCATGGAAGCTGTGTGTGTGATTTAGGGAGTAATGAGTGGACACAATAAAACTTTCTTCTCTCGCTCATATTTAACATCTTTCTGTTCCTTTTGAGGAGATGCGGTAAGCCTCTGAATGAGGATGCTCATTTAACCCTGTCTCCACCTCGCCACACTGGAGGCCACAACTCGGAGAACAGAGTTTGAATTTGACCATGATATATGGGTGGCCATCAAGATAATGATGAAAAACAAATGGCTGATTAAACGAGCAGCCGGTGTTCCTGTTAATTGTTCTCGTGATGAAAGGTCAGGCTCAGCATGTGTCTGAGCCCAGGCGCCACCAGCAATGGTGTTCAACGAGACTTTCTCAATTAAATGATCCGCCGGGAGACAAAGACGGAGGGCCAGCGCTTTCCGCTCCCAACTGACATTTACAGAACATGCTGGGTCCTGAAGGCACTTTAGCAATGGAGTGGTCTCGTGTGACGTCACAGTTTAGCTGTCGGCCATGTTGGAGTACACACAAAGCCACTGGCATGCACGGCTGAGTCGCATAACCTATCGGTGGTGAACTTTTGTGCTGTCTTTGGTTGTGGCAGCAGAGCTGATAGAGACAATAAATCATTCTTTCCTTTGCCAGCGGTCATTAAACATCAAGGAAATGACACGAAGGAACTATCCAAGCGACGTCGCGAGAAATGGCTGTCACGCATCTCTCGAGATATAAAGGAATGGAATTTGGCGTACACTAGAGTATGTGCGGATCACTTTATAAGTGGTCAGTGATTTTATTTACAAATTCGTTTGTTAACAGTATTTAATAAAGGAAATATAAATTAAACTTTTACATGAGAAGGTTACCGAAGCTTCATCGGCCCGTGACAGCAGTCGGTACCAGAGACGTGTCGAGCGTGTACAACAGGCGAAACACAGAGATGCAGCCTCAGCAATGCTTGATATGAGTTTAACGTCAGATCATATATATATGTATGTATATATATATATGTGTGGGGGGGGATGAAGTTAGGGGTTAGTTTAAAGTGAATTCCTACACACACGCACACAATGACGTGCATGTACAATGTAAACAAACACACGTGTCTGTTTGCACTGAGTAAACATTGAATATTGCTAAATATCGGACCAGATCTGTATATATGTACCCTTCCAATGACTAGATGAGAATTCTCGACGACCGTTGCTTTGACGTCTCGGACCCATCCACTGACAAACTGATTATAAGCGTCGAGCCCTTTGTAGCACTCCAGCTCGTCTTTCGTGTAAGGACTGGGGGTGTTCCCGAGATACGTTAGATGTTGGCGTAGTTTACCGATGGAAGATAAGTAGGATCGGCACTGAAACCATCTGCACTCATCGTATAGGGATCCAAGTTACCAATAACCTTCAATTTGGCCAGGTAACGAACCTTTGATGCACTATCCAGTGATTCAAAGTATGGTATTTTCGCCGCACTTCCTTGCTTACGCGCCGCCATGTAGGTTCTGTATGTACTCCAACATGGCCGACCGACCTCGTAACTAAGGAGATCGTGACGTCGGTGAGACCACTCCATAGGTTAGTCGCCCCATCAAATGTGATGGGGGATGGATCGCTCTCCACCTTCCTAAAAAGAAAAAAACACATCATCACAAACACTTCAAGCTCATAAATGATCATTTCAAGTGTGTGTAGTTAAGCTGTTGCACACAAACATGCACCGACACGCCCTCTTCTGTCTACATTCTGGATTTGGCCCTTCCCCTGCCGATACACTGAGGTGCCCACCCCTCCTCCTCTGAGGATTAGAAATAATCAAAGCTATGCTCATTCCATGCTCACATTTCCTCCCTCCAAATAGCAGGTGGGAAACTCCCATCGGCCCACACACACACACACACACACACACACACACACACACACACACACCTCTGTACCAGCCAGCAGGGTATAGGCTTCGGGCATGCTCGAGGTAACTGGGAGATATGCGACCCAATACTGCTTAGAAACTTTCTATGACCTGCGCATTCATTCCCATGACATGACGTTGCAGTGTGTTTTGAGTCCATGTCCTGTGTGTGTGTCGGTGGACTCATTTATAGGTGAATCACGTTGCCGTCACACCTCGAAGGATGTCTGTTGTTCAGCTGCTTCTGATGACGACCTATTTTCGTCAGTGAGTCAGTACTGGCTGTGTGTGTGTGTGTGCATGTTTGTATCGACTGGTATCCCCCCCATGTCACTGTGTGTCACAGCCCCATAGCTCCTCCGCCCCTTGCCTCTAACAAGAGTTCGCCCAAGGCCAGGCAACATAACAAAAAACATTTATTAGCTTGTGTGTGTGCGTGTATCTGTGCGCATTTCTGTCTGTGTGCATGCCAAGAAATGACTAACAGTTGTGCAGCAACAAAGGTGTTGATATTTTAAAGATGAACACTTCCCATGGGGCTTTGCGGTCGGGGCCCAGCAGCAGTGGGCATTGAGCTGGTAATTCTTCCACCCTGTGATCAAAGGGCCAGTTCTCAGCAAGCTCCCCTGCCACCCTCTTGCCCTTCCCCTTATTTTCCCTCCTCTCTCCAATCAGAGCCCAGAGCAGCCGGGAGTGAGTTATAATCCAGTGGTGGTGGTGCTTAATATGCCTG
Source organism: Melanostigma gelatinosum (assembly GCF_949748355.1). Taxonomy (NCBI): domain Eukaryota; kingdom Metazoa; phylum Chordata; class Actinopteri; order Perciformes; family Zoarcidae; genus Melanostigma; species Melanostigma gelatinosum. The sequence goes on from NC_136634.1 coordinate 16,282,106, forward strand.
AGTCTAGCAGATCGTACTGGTCCCGCCTGTCAAGTAAGCCCTTCGCTGTGCTGACCCTTCAGATACAAACTTCCTCCGTGCTCGAGCTGCACCCAGACATAAACAATCTATTTCTGTCCAGAAGCCTTCAGGCAGTGCTGCTACCTCCCCGGTGTTCTGTCTCACTCTGTCACGTCCTTGACAAAACCTCTCTTAACGCCCATAACTTTCAGTTTGGTTAAGATATTTCATGCTCACTTTCCTCCTAACACCATTTTCACACACCCATCCATATTCATGTGCTTGACTGCTGAATCTTATGTGTGAACCAATTATTTCTTCCCTGTTTGCTCCAACTTTCTTTTGTTCTCAATAGCTGTCCGCTGCTCCTTCGATTCTAATTCGCACTCCAATAGCTCAAACGTGTCCCTCACTCACCGGCGCTGTGCATATTTGTTCACCTCGTAGACACACAGCACTTCTGTAATCTTCCCAAAGTTGCTCTCAATGTCACCTTCCTGCAAATCTGGGTTATTTTATCCAACACACAATATGGCCCGGGGCACCATGCAATCTGATGAAGAGTGCAGAATAGGGCCATGGGGCATGTGAGCGGCCAACTTTAGCCCGTGAAAAAAAAAAAAAAAAAAACCACCTGCGACAGTTGGTGGTTGACTAAACGAAGGCAGCCTGCGGGTGTGAGCAGCGGGCCGAGCCAGAATGATTGCTATGAAACAGGGCAAGCCTGCTGGGAGCACTGGTGCCTCTTTTCATCCTGGCCTCACTCCATCACATGACCTTCTGGCCCTGATGCTCTCTCCTGTCCTTCGTTTTCCTCCCCTGTCTCTCGCTCACTCTCTGTGATACCCCCACTCCTACTCTTCTTCAATATTTGATTGGATTTTGTCTGTTAAGTTGGTCACGTGTGCCCAGACTAGTGCACAATGGGGAGTGACTCTGAATGTAATCGGTTCAGTTCTTTTATTCTGTTGAATCTCATTTTGCTGTAATGTTGCCTTTGATAACCAGAGTCACTGACTTTAATGTGATTGGCAGAGGACAAAATATACAATTGAAGAGGTGGACATTATGCAGCAAGGAGGCACTCAATGGATGAATTGTACGGATGGAATGAATGAGAATTATTGTTTTACGTTCTCAGACAGTTTTCTTAATGCTTTGTTGAGTTTAATTCAATTCTGGGAAATGACTTTGTTGATGTTAAACGAATGGGCCTCTCCTCCCTCAGGGGGTTTGCAGCACTACGTCATGCTACGTCCACCAATCACGACGGTTGGCAGTGTTGAACAGCTGGCCCACCTCTTTGGTCCACACTGAACTATTTGGCCAAATCACATGGATTGACAATAAATTCAGTAGAGACATTCATGGCCCTCATGGGATGAATACTGAAGACTCTGCTTATCGCCTGGCTTTTCCTTTAGTGCCACCTTGAGGTTAACAATCATGGTTTTGTGTGAATTGGCCCAACAGCTGTTGAATGGGATGTTGCATTGCATATACTCAGGTTCGCCCATGACTTTGGTGCTCCCCTAATTTTCCATCTAGCGCCACCAGCAGGTCAAAGTTGATTCCTTATCACATATACTTTTTTTTATCTCTATAAAGTATCTTCACATCACCGATATGGACTGTCACACAGTCTACCGTGGTCCCACTTTTCATGTTGCGTCAAACAACAAGTTGACAGTTCAGAGTGAGATGGCTCAATAGTTAGCTGCCATGAAGTTTGGTGCAGGCATTTGTGCTCCCCCATATGTGACGACTTTGTGATCCCCTGACTATTCCTTTAATGACATCATCAGGTCAGCATTTCAATTCATCCAATACTATGGTTTATGACCTCATACCTGCACAACGCATGACATTCTCACCAGCTGCATGATGCTCAGTGCACCTCGATGCCTAGACGGAGCCTCACAGAAGACAGTCTCATTGTGACGTACCGCCCCCGGAGTATCTGCTCTCTCTCATCAACCATCGTTTCAACAAAATTGCCAATAATTTCATCATATAGAGTGACACCTACGATTGAACAAACAACAGTTTATTCTATTTTGCAAAGAGGGACACAATCTGAGGAATGAAACCTAGATGAGTGCTCGCAGTTGTCTACTAATTATGTGTAAGTGAGAATAGATTGCTAATAGATTGGTATAATGAGTGTCCTTTATTACCTTTACTCTGTGGTTTTTAATCAATTTTACCATTAACCTATAGCTATTTACATTTACTGAAATAGGGGTTGATCTTATTCTTTGATAGTCACATGCCGGCATCTTCCACTGCAATAATGCTATGCTAATGCTATATTTACCATACTTGTTATCACCCTTGTATTTTACAATTTGCTGTGTAACCCATCCCAATCTGTACATCATTGTGTCTAGCTTAATTAAGAAAGTAATTGTTGATGCTGCAGGCGCTTCTCCCTCAAATTGCTCTCGGCCACCGCCTCTGAAATCCCAAATCAATATCTGTTCCTCGTTTGATTCTCTGCCTGGGCCTTATAGATTGACAGCCACACACACACACACACACACACACACACACACACATTACCCTTTCTGTCTCCCTCTGATTCAATTGTTGATGCCTATCTGATGTCCCCGCAGCGCTGCCAGGCTGAACGTCAGCTTTGCTAACGAATGTCCATGGAACCAGGCGTTGGTCACATAATTGAAGGATTATTCAATTAATGCCTTTGAAGGAGCATGAAGGAGACTCTGGGTGAGCATGAGTGTGGGCAAAATTCTGCAATTCTGCAAGAACGGATAAGTGTGTTTGTGCATGTGGTTCAATATGATTGGTCACATAAGCCTGTGTGCGTGTGTGTGTGTGTGTGTGTGTGTGTCGTGTAGGGAGAGGTGTGTTTTGCTCTGTATAGTCGCCACTAAAGACAACTCCTTGCTTGACCAGCAGAACCTCGATGTGTCCTCCCCTCTGTTTGTCCTCTCTCTGCTGCTTTCTGACTCACACACTCACTCACAAACAGAGATGTCCTTCACGTTGGTACGCTGGTTATGAAATGTAAGATGAATGTCAAGAGACTCGCACCAGAGAATGAGCCAGTCCTCTAAAAGGGCCTTGGCATATCGCAGCTACCTTGATGGCAGTCTGACATGAACAAGGACATGTCATCCTGAAGCTCTCATGAGTTGTGTTATTGCTCTACATTTTGCACTCGCATTAGATTTCGTGACATATTAGCAGAGCTCTCGGTGACAGTGAACTCAGCAACCCGTGTTGGCAGTAGTTACAGTATATTTACATTTAGCATGCCCTACAGCTTGCATTAAATGTTCAGTAACATAACGTTTTGTTCAAATTCATTCCTCCTCTCGTTTGCCATCTCTTTCTATTCCAATATCTCCCCTGATTTTTTTCTCACCTCTTTATACTCGCACCTTCTTCATCTCACTCTTTCCTCATCCATCCCTGAATACTCTTTCTTTGCCGCCGGCTTCCTGACTCATTCTGCTTCCCTACCAGTCTGTGAGTGTTGTTTTCTCTCTCCGCACCCACCCAAGCACACGCTCACACAGACTCCCTTTTGTGCTGCGCCTGTTACACATTCCCTTACCTCTCGCTACATCTCCGGCTGAATCTCTCTCTTTCTCTCAATGCCACCACTCACCCACAGGCAAAGTCATCCCAGGTTGCGACGCTCCCCCCCCCCCCCCCCCCCTCTTTGCCAATCAGATTGTCTCACTACCTCAAAGTCATTTTCCAAATTTCGCCACTAATTGGGTTCTCCTGCGATTAAGTCAATAAGAACCTTCATATTAGAGTTTAATGTCCCCTAATGAGTCCATTTGTTGGCCAGCGGCTAATTAGGTCTGAGCTGTTTATAGATAGCCTAAACTAATTGATGGGCATTACTGAAAAACTGCGTCAATCAGGAAGTTGAGCCCATTTCCACAATTTATTTGCAGCCCCCCCCCCCCCTCGTCACGCGCAAAACAGATTATACCGTCGTGGTTCATGGATCAGGCTGTATCATTTGTGAAACAGCTCAGCATTGGCATTAATGATAACTCCAGGGGAGCAAAATGAAATCCATTTGACATTGACTGACAAATCATCTTCCTCCTCAGCAAGCATTTTGTTTTATTAGTGTTGACATGCAGGATTTGTGCTGAGGAGACTTGCGTCGGCTTTCGTGAGCTCATTGAGATATTCATATCTGCCGACTGTAGCCGCTTCAAGAGCGGTGACGCAGCGCACATGCATAGGCGTCTCACATCGGGACTCATAATAAAATGAAATACATAAGGCCCCACAGGCAACGATGGAGGTATATGAGGACAACAGGCCCTTGCAGCAGCTATATCAAGCTGGAATCTTTGACAAAGTTTTAACAGATTCCAGCGACATGCCAATGCCCTCCACTGGAGTTTGAGTCTGCATGAGGCTTTGGCTCGATAAGGCATTGTGTGGATGAATATAAAGTGAGCTGGAGGAGTCTGATATTGGGACTCATCCCAATCGCAGGCCCCCAGGTTAGCGTGCTATCGAAAGGGCGGTTTGTTTGAAGCAAGGTTGTCTGTCTGCACACAGCTGCAGTTCTGTGATAAAGAGGCGAGAGGTTTGATAGGTGAAGCCTCCTGTCGTTCCCACCCCTCTCCCTGTCTCCCCTTGGTGTGGTACATTCTGGTGAACTGTAAATATTTCTGTAATGTGTAAATATTTTCCCGTACAAGCCACAAGGCAGGAGGATTGAATGGTGGTGGAGAAAATGTAAAAGTTAAATGACAGCGCTGTTTTACCCCACCCCTTGTGTTGTCAAGATGGAATATAAGAAGTTATGGATTTACCTCCCATACATAGAAACACAGAGATAAAGGGGACACTTGTAATCCTTCCATCCTGGGGCTGGTAATAAAGTGAACAGGATGTCTATGCAATTGCCAAATTATGTTTGTTGTGCAGCCAAAAAAAAAAAAGATGGTCTGACAAGCCAGGCTTTCAAAACTCCCTACTACTTTGTATTGAATTTTCAGTGTTTTCCAATTGTTACTTTGTCTCAGCATCATTTATCAAGAGGAGTCTTCAAATGAAAAACGATGGTAAGCTGTTGCCTTTAACCTTTCTTAACTGTTAGACGGCATCATTTGTTGTTATAGTTGACTGTTTGGCTGCCCCACAGACGTTTTTCATGTTGTGGGATACAGCTTATTTCACAGCCTGCTTTAGTTTACTTGTAAGTGAAGCTAACATTATCCTGGCCCACTATTTGTGTTCGATTTTATCCAATATTTGTAGGTGAAGCATTTTGGAAGGACTTTAGAATGTTGGAGCTGAAAGTAACTCCTATGACGTAAGCACACAGCATCTGTCATCAATGTCCAATTGTTGGATGAACAATAAAACGGTTGCGTAAAAGGAACCAAAGAGGAAAACTCTGGATTGCAGGTGACGACTGAGGAGGATCTACAGGAAATCTCTGGAGGCTTAACTGGGATCAACAATGTCCGGGCACCATGGCTGTGACTCCTCCTTTGGAATCGTATTCATTTATCATTTCATATCTCTGTGTGCTCGAGACACAAAGTCCCTCGTGACAGAACAACAGACACATCGATCACATGTGATACACTGCTGCAAGGTACAGTGTAATGTAAGACCACATAATATGTATCGTGTCCCATAATCAGATAGGTTTGCATGATATTTCTTAAGCCAGTTTGTGTTACAGAGATCATTTGTAGGCCTAGCCTACTTCATTATTTATAGGTCTAGCAATTGAGGGGGGTGGTTTTCATTATAAGCATCCTCACAATGGGATTTCAAATTGATCTAATATTAATATTTAATGCTGCCTCTTTGTGGTTCTTTCACTCTTTTTATTCGTCTTTTAGTTTTAGAAACAATAACCCCATGCAAAGTTCGATCAGTAATTCAGGACTAAATGAGTCCTTGCCCAGAGCTGCTCATATCTTTATTCCATATCAAGGAAACCATATCAGTGAGCTTTGACCCTCATTTTGGAGATGGAGGTTCTGTCCTCGCTATCTGTCACCCATTTTCATGCATGTTTCGCCCGTCTCTGCTGAATATCTGCAGGGGAGATAACAGAACTTTGCTGAGACCGGAGTAACGGTGCAATCAAACAACTCCTGGTTTTGCCCGTGGTGGACCGTTAGCGGTCCCTCGCCCGCAGTTTGAGAACCACTGTCCCGGACTGGGCGACCTCTGCTCTCCGGCTCTCTGCCTCCTCCGACTCCGCCTCTCGCAGCACCAACACACGAGCGACCGTCTCCCCAGCCTGCCTGCCTGCCTCCCCCCCCCCCCCCCCCCCCAAGCCCCTTCCAGCTCCAGCCTGTGCGCCCTCCCACTCACCGAACCGGACTACTTATGTCCCGACGCGAACCCACCGCTCTCACGCGTAATGTTCTCCTAGTTTTGCCGGAAGAAAAAAATAAAAAGTTGAACTTGAGAAGTAGGCTACGACAGGCAGGAGCAGAGCTGTGTCGGATAAGTTTTTTTTTTTTTGTTCCTTCTTTGCCCCCAGTTTTCGGCCCCGCGGCGGGGCGGGACAGCAAGGGGGGGAAAGGAGCCCGTAGGATGTGGATCTGGTACCTTCTGCTTGGTTCTGGGTCAGGCTCAAGAACAGTTGGTAAGTTTTTTTTTTAAAGCACACGGAAACTACTGTTGTTGTCACGGCGCCGACACGCTTCAGTACGCGGGGTGGGTTAGAGGAAGGAGGAGGGTGGAGGGGGGGGGCGATGTAGAATCTTTTGAAGTGAGCTCTGTATGGTCGGCTAAAGCTACACTGTTTCCATGTTGTTGCTTTCTTTTCATCGACGAGTTGCCTAAGCTAAAACGTAGTGGAGCAACTTCTATAAAATAAAGATAAGTTATCCGACTTTTCATTTCCATCGACTGAACGGGTTTCTGTTTTTTTTGGTCTGGAAATTTGGGATTTGAAGCAGCTTGGGGCATCAGTTTCATATTGTTTCGTGCATGTCGAATGGATGCATGTCCGCTTCACTTGAGGGTAGTTTTGCTACAGACGACCTCCGTGCCATATCCATCAGCTGTATGTTTTACTGAGATGGGGTTATATCTCCTCCAGGTTAGGTTATGACCGAGAGGTTGTTGACAGGACACTGTTGACAAGTCAATCTGTGCTCCGGTCCCGCCACGGCAGCTGGGGCCCTAGTGGAGGACACTTGTACAGGAGAGGACAGCCAGTTTGCATTAGTGCTCCTTTTTTTTTTATGCAGCTGTAGTTTTGGGCCGGTATCCCAGTCAGTGACATCTCTGGTCATTGCAGTTTGCTGAAAAAAAACACACGTATTGTCCATTTCACCGATGGCCTGTGGACAATCACAGGTAATGCGAAACACGTGCGTAATAATCAGTGATTCAGAGGTAAGCGCCCTCGAATGATGTGTGAACATCATGATAAAGTAGAAGGAACATGAAACATTAAAATATATATATATATATCAATTGACTCTGAATGTTGACTGTACAGATGTTCAACACAGTAACTCTTCGTATATGTAAACCATCTGCACCTTTAAGGCTTGTTAACCTAATTAGATAGAATGCTTTCAGGTAAAATGTTAAATGTACTTTTTTATTATTTTGTCTTATGGGACCTTTTCTAAAGTGTAAACAAGCAATTTTGTTTTTGCCACATCTACAGTATAGTGAGTAACACTAATGTGTTAAACTGGTATAGCAGGTGCATTGAATGGGCATACCTACACAAGCTCTACGATGCTCCAGGTACCACACAGGTCCTTTCTGGGAGATGTTTTGACATGGCACAGTAGCAAAGGCTCAGGAGTAAGCGGTATGAATAATGATGGTTGGTGATTTACATTTAGCTGCTTTGGTTTCAGGGTTCTGACTCTGTGGATGCTGGCTCACTGTCACACGGTCGGTCGTGGCTTACTGGGACACTTTGATAGGTCATTAGTAACACCTGTTGCTTGTTCATGGCAAGCATGTGCGCATGAATATGTTTGTGTCAGTGCAAGTGAAGTGTAAATATTAGGTGTGGAACAGGGATTTAGTGTTGGCTGCCAAACCCCGCCCCCGTTTGCTCTTTTGGAGCAAAAGATGTGCACATGATTGTTGTCCGACATTTTCCTGCAGTAGTTTCTTCAGTGTTGCTGATGTGTTGTCAGCTTTGAATGAACAAATTGTGCTTCAGCCTTTTATTAGCGCTTAGCTTTTATTGGCGCTTAGCTTGACCAGGTTAAAAATAATGTCAACAAGACTCTCTGTGTTTGTGTGTCCCTGTGCTGTATTGGTGCCCAGGCCAGTATGCAAGTTATATATCATTGCTATTACCAGCCTCTTTTGTCCTTTAATAGGACATTGCTATTGGTTAATATTCTAGCTGTATATATGTGAGTGCAGTTCAGCCCCTGCACAGTGTCATGTGGATCCAAGGAGCCACACACATCGTTATGCATGCTGTAAGCAATGAACTCACATTAACACTCAACAACGGATTCATTCATTTAATACATTTCCACAACAGCGTCCAAAATGACTGCAGTTCACAATTTGGATTATAAAACCACCTAATGGGATATGTGAGCCTTGCAGATCAGCGGGTTCAGTCTACCGATGACTCTGGCTGTAATACTCAACAAGATGTAGATATTATGTTGTAGCTTTACATACTCAATGAGCCGTGCAATACACAGGATCGTGTATCAGCTGGCACAAGCAGATTTCAAGACTAAAAAGACTTCCACCGTCTGTATTACATTTTACAATTCTCCAGAAATATGTGGGTTAGATGCACAGCCTGAGAAAGTTCCTCAATGTTTCATCTTATCAAGTGTCACTCCTAGTTTGCCTTCTTTTTGAACTTTATATCGGTGTGCTTTTGGTTGATAAAATGGTTGTTGTAGTTCTTTTATTTGCTTTAGCTCAAAACAAATAAAAGTGTTCAAAACCTGTGTTCCAGTACACGTACGGCCTCTGTCCCGTGGTAATAACGAGTTATTGAATCCAGTAAAGACCACTTTTTGTGGGCCAACTCTCTTTCAGAGGATGCTTACAGACTTTGTTTTGCGCTCTGCAGCCTTGCACTCGCATGCAACGCTGCAAGACATAAATCAGTGCCATTATGTAATGTAAGATTTTGCCACGCGACCCGCTGATGATGGAATGTTGCAATCCAGTAACGAACAAGGCAAATTGATGGTATTGGGCTGTGCAGCCTGAAATTACATTGAAGATGTTCAGCTGGTCTGGTTCTTGTCTGTCACTCTGTACAATGGGACCACTTCCCTTTTGATACATGCACCAACACAATGCAGAAGTGCGTTTAAGCTTGTTTTCATGCGTTTAAGCATTCAAATGACTCGTGCATTTGGATTAACATCCTGCTGACATGTACTTTCTACCATTTATCTTGAATACGTAATCACACTGAGCTCTGACAGCCCGTGTCTTGCTTCTGTGAGGAGTTTTGGAAGAAACCTTGATGCTTTACTTGTTGCTGTGATGCTCTCCAAGCGGAACAGCTCAGGGCTTAGTTCACCCGCTCGCCCGCCACAACTGCGACAACACTATCAAAGCTACTATCTGCGTTACTTTGTTTTTCCAGAGTCTTGTATGCAAAGAGTACACACTCCCCTGACTCTATACGGCTCAGTTAGCCACCTGACGTAGCCACTTAAGTATCTCCTCAATCAACACAAATGTGCGCTCCATTGCCTGCTCTGTGTTACCAGGCCACACACACACACACACACACTGGCCAGGTGGTCGGATTTCTTTCATTCAGAACCAGAGACGGACTATTCGGCTCATTTCCCCCTTTGAACGGGGAGACAGAATCCCATTGTCTCCTGCCTATTATGCTTTGTATTTCTCCACTGTGGCTGGTTGAGCCCAATAAACCTCTCCGTCCAAGCTTACCTTTGTCGTGTCTTTGGAACAGGGACGGGAGAAAGAGAATGTTGTGTGTTTGCGCCGGCTGACATGGTTGATATGCTTCCAGCCACAGTCGCACAGAGAAGGCCAGGGATTAAGGAGGGCCAGCTCTGCTTTGGTTTCCCATCGCTGGTAAACAAAGCCACATGACTGGAGTCAAGTTTCAGAGTGTGATAAAACAGAGCGGCTTTAAAGCAAGGATTTTGTTATCTTTGTTGAAATATTGACAACAAACCCTGCAGCTGTGTCTCTCTGTGACTGTAAAAAGACCGTCCAATCATTTCATTCGGGCAGAATGAATTACCGACCCTTAATTACTGGAAGCATTTGGTGGAGTCTGTTTCATTATTTATCAGTCAAATGGAACAACACATTACGCAGTCGGGCTGCAACTAACGATTATTTTAATAATCGATTAATCGGGTGATTATTTTTTCGATTAATCGGAAAATTTTTTTTTTAAAAAAAGCATTAATTTCCAACCCTTTATTCAAAAACAGAACTGATCTTCAGAAAGTGCACAAACAGGTTGCTCCTTGAACATCCCTGAGCTGTTAAAGTAATAATTTCTGATGGTCGCCTCACATTAAAACCTCCGTCTTGGAAGAATCTGCTTATTTACTGAAGAGAGTTGTTTTGAGAATACATAGCCACTTTGTCCACTTGTGAATATATGACATGCTCGCTTTTCACCTAATATAGTGTTTGCTGAGTACATTGTATGGTATCTCTCGTTATTCCCAGTGGAGGTAACCACGAGGACAGTTTGTGCTCGACATTGATTAGAACTGTCTGCAGAGCCATAGCTAAAGGCAAGGGTGACTTCAGATGTGCTGACACGTTTGTTTTCGAGGGAAGCCCAGAGAGAGACTGTTTTTTTAAGACTGCTGCAGTCTCTCAGTGTATCTTTACAGTGCACATACACATACCCACTGTACTGGAGGACAGGAGATTTACCTTTTACTGTCAAGTTTTACAGTCGACTGTCAGGCAGAAACATTGTAAACTTACTGCAGTTTTACTGGAGAAGAGATGGAACTTCAAGACTTAATTTGTCCCACTCATCAATTCAAACGGCTCCTCTCTCCTTCACTGATTCTATTGTTTTACAGTTTAGAATAATTGACAGTCACTCACTGTACATGCCCAGATATTGAAGCTGCAGCATCCCACCGCGGGAACCGATCACATGTGACATTGTTTGTATATTTTATCGAAATCAAGTAACTTTACTGATGAAAGATGATAGAATCAGATGCAAAAGCTCTCCACTGATGATGTCTGCCCAGAACAAGTAAAGGTTTGTCGGCTCATGTATCAGCAGCTTGACAGTCTGGCCACGTTTGATTCGTCCTCACTATGTAATATGTGCACCACCAACATCTTGTTTCAATACGAATTAAATAACAATCACAAGCTTTAGGTACTTTAAAACACTTTAAATAGGCTACTGAACTCAAGATGTGTCCCATCTCAGGAGCTGTATCCACAGAAAGAAAGTCCACGATGAACGTGATGGTTACAGTTGCCACACCCATTCTGTTTCTTGTTGCTCTTTAGTCCAAATAACTGCAGAGGATGTTCTGCTACTAACATGTTCATTCTATCACTGTGGAAACTTTTATTTGTGTACTTTGAGCGCAGTTCGGCTTTTGGATATACCCAGATTCAAGGCAATTTAACTTGCCTCCATGTTATAGCTGGAAGAAACCCATCCTAGGTTGCTTTGCAGGTCATAGTGCAAGACTCTCACAGTAGACTGCAATTACTTCGATTTATTTTACATGATTCGTGTTGAACATTTGAAATTGAAAGTCTTGCAGAGTACGAGCTGTCAGCAGCGGGCTGGACGTCTCTTGAGTTGAGGTTTTGAGCTTTTACAAATGCTTGACCCTGAAGTTGACTATAAACTGTACGTGATCTATATCTTGGAATGCAGACTTTGGAGGATCTGAACTTTGCATGGGGACCCAGTTAGAGTTACGGATCATTTTGTACACATTTGCTCCTTTTTATCCCGTCACCTTGGATTCCCCTCTTCTACCTTCCTCTACGGTGTCCTCTGAGAGGAGAGCGACCCGCTCTCTCTCTGTCTGTCAGACAGGGACGGACACTGGCAGGCTGACAGCTGGCTCCCCCCCCCCCCCCCCCCCGCTGTCCCCCGTGATCCGCCGTCATTTGCTGTGCTCTGTCTCACAGCCAGCGTGGACAATGACAGGCTATTTTGGGCTGAAATTCCAGCATCCTGCTGTCAAACCAAACAAACACCACCATAAAGGTCAGCAGACACCCACAGAGAAAACACAGATAGCATTAGGGACACCTATTCTCTGTGTGTTTCTCTAACCAGGTGAGAATATAGGTGGTGTGTGTGTTTTTCTATATTTGGTTCTTCATATGACTGTGATTTGATTTGAGGTACTGAGATGACGATGCCGCTGAAAATGGACTCAATATCCTCTACTCAACTCAAAGCTCTCTCACTGTTTGGCTGTTTCCAGTCTGGATCGGCCACAGAGGAATGAGGATTGTAGACAGAAGACTGAAAACTGGTTATTTTGTGTAATATTTGATGTACTTTTTCCAGTAATTCACAGTAATATAGATACAAAATGCCACTTTCTCTTGATATTCTATTGCAAACTTGAACAACTTTTTCCAGTGTGAGGGAGCTACGTGACATCTGGTTGTAAATTCCGGAGAACTGCAAAAAGTCGAAATATTTAAACTTTGTAGAGCAATGCTGTCTACCAATACCGCTGCCGGTATTCTTTGCCGGCCTCGCCTAATCTTACCGTGAACACGATGTCTTGGTTTGCCAAGTACCGTCTGTCTGATTCCATGGGAGTAGATTAAGGAAAACAAAGGAGTAACCGTAGAATATGTAATGTTTGGTGTTTGAAAAGAGATTGATGGATTTGCACTTCTTTGCTTGTCTATTTTCAATACTGCCTAACGTTTTATCATCTGCGTAGGACAATTGTACATATCAGCTGCCAAATGCGTGCGGTGATGACTATGCAGCAGTAAACGTTGGTGCAAACGTCCCTTTAGCTTCGTGCATCATTGTTTTGTGATTGTGATGCAGTTCTGGCAGGTTCATCGGTCCAGTGAGCGGCCCAACTCCATCCACCAGCCTTTGATGTGTAAGAAAGTTGAGTGTAGAACTGTGTGTTTAGAAGTTATAATAAAAGTCTTTAATGATTCATATTTAAGAATTCATAATTAGTCATAATCATAAGTGTTTTGGAAATGCGTCATTAAGATAAGCATAAAGTGTTCTAGAATTAGTAGCTAGATGGAGAATTTGAGACATGAAGCTTTTGCCAAAAGTTGCAAAGTCTTATCTTTTATATGGAATGTTTATCATAGAAGGGTTAAGCCACAACAGACATTCATTGAATGTATTAAGACCGTAGGGACAGAGAGACTTTTAGACAGGCGATTACAGAGTGCACCTGGTTCCTGGAAGTTAGCCAATAGGAATTGAGATAGACAAAAGGGGAGGGGTTTCAAACCGGATGTGGGAGGTTTTATTTTAAGTCTGTTTTTCTCTTCTTGCGGTGGCTCTCGGCGGACACAGATGTTTACGGGCTGAGGAGCTAAAGATGAGTTTTTTTGCACGAGGGTTTTTGGTTCGTTTTATTGTTTCATATTCCATAGAAGTAGTGTACTTCACTGTATAATTGTATTTGCTTCAGTAGGATTAAATTCCTTTTAATTGTAAACCAGTTTTGGTAGATTTATTATCGCAGCGTCTCTACTGTAAACAGCAGCTGGACCATGCGCTCCGGCCTCCTCTCTGTGGGGTGAAATCCAGCCCCCCACAGATGCTGTAATTGGCTGCAATTTTCCAAGCATCTAATCATAAGTCAAATGGTTATTTTGACTGGACACACTTTTTGATTGCAATCACCGACATTTGTCTTTCCTCGTTTCTCTCTTTTGCGTGCCAAGCGTGATTACGTAAGCATTCAGTGTCCTGTGTGATGAATATGCAAACTTGTCTTCATAGCATTGTGGGTAAAATCAGTTTTAGAAGCACAGCGTTGCTGCTGATGCATTTATCTGCAGGATTAGATTCATCTTTAGGATCACAGAGACTCCTTTTCTCCTTCTATTACACAACACAGGGATTAAGGATTGCTTTACAGGTCAGGGGTAAAACTCAGAGTCCGAGAAATGCTGGCTCATGAAACTCCCAATTTGCTGAAGTGAGACTCCCAATCATAATTGAGGCGCCGCAGAGTGTGACATTTCAGTTATATGCAGAGTGCACGGAATTTTCTTTCCCCCTCTGAATGTAATATAGCGGTGTGTGTGTTATTGATCGTAATTTGACAGATTCTTTGCATGCTATAGACGTGCCATGGAGATTTTTGCACGCCACGATGTGTCTTATTCCAGTGAGCTCATTGTCAGAGCACACGGACATGGCCAGGCATGACGGAGCGATACTAGCAGGCCGATAAACCGTCAGTTACACTGACATCCAGCCCTGTCCGTGGAGAGAATGTACAAGGGACTGATGTGACCCGCCCTTCTCTTCGCACCAGACATACAGTATAAGTGACGGTGCCAACGGAATTATCTTCACCGAACGTTGCGTGTTCGCTCACAAGGACACACGTGTGATTTAGCAACCTCTCTGGTGAAACTCCAATCTTGTGATGTAAAAGCTGTCATGCACTTGAGGCTACTCCTGCAGGCGAGTGCATAAATGAACAAATAAGATCAATCTCAGTTCGGCTGACTTGAAATAATTGCCTATTTGTCACAATTCATTTCAGAGCTTTGACCCAAGACCCCTTGATATTGACATTGAATTTTCCATCAGTACATACCTGAAAAGCTGCTCGTTTAATGGAGCCGAATCCAAAGAATTAGTCTCTGTGTTAACTGGATGATAAAAGGGTCAAGGCAGGCAGGGGTCATTTGAAGAGGCGAAGTGATGCAGAAGCAGGAAGTTAATGTGCGGAGGAGACATGACTCCTCCTCTGTTATGTCACAAACAAGGCTTCACCCCTTGAGCTTTCAGCCTCTTTCTTCAAGTGTGCCCTCTGTTTGATTCCCCATGCGTTTTCTCTTTCTTCTCTAGTAGAGTCGGTGTGTATGTGTGTGTTTGTGTATGTATACGGTGCCGTGTGTATGCACACTATATATAGGGTAATCCTCTCTTGGACGGGCCCCAGGGGAGGCTTATCTTCACAGGAACTAATCACCTGGTCCCGCCTGCTGTTTACAGAGGCAGTCTCGGCAGCCAAAATCAAATGCAAAACCCATGTTAATTGCCTTAATTCTGCTTCCCTGTCAACCATGGCTTGGCAGAAGCTCTAGGCTACAAAATGAATTATTTTCACGTGTTCAATGAACAACAAAGACGAAAGAGGGCCCCTGCTCCTCAGGAATGAGAAGCAGAAAACCCATTTTTACCCTCAGATATGTTCAACAGGGGAGAGCAGAAGAGAGGGGAGGGGGCCAGGAAGTTGTGGCCTGGCTTAGGTCATTCTTGGACCAAAGCCATTAGTCTTGCCCGGGTCTACTGTGTCAGAGATGGTAATTGAGTCCGTCTCTGTGCAGCCTTCTCTAATGAGAAGCTGCAGGCCTTAGATTTGACTAATTCCTTTTATGCCCTGGCCGATATGTCAGCCCGGCCTTCCTGTGCCTAATGACTCCAGATACCTCATGAAGGATTGGTGGGATTTCCAAAGACTCCGATGGAGCTTTGTATTAATGTACTTCAAAGGCTAGTGCAGTCTGGAGACTTGTCTAATGACATTCATAGGCTTTTGATGTCCTGACAGTGCGCTATGCTGCAGATCAAAAGTGGTAGTGTGTGTGTATATATACATATATATGTCTTTTTATAAAACTTTACAACTAGGAAACAACATAATCTTCCTCCACATCAAAACAAACTTCAGGTATGAATTGCTTTTTGACAGTAAATTCTAATAATATTGAGGGAATTAAACTACAACGAAATTACCAAAATGCAAATATGTCATGCCCACATACACAGACAATGGAATATCCATCAGTACAACATCAAACAGGTGATCTGACCTTTCTGGTGCTGCTAAATCTCCCAAGTGACATTTCCAAAACGATAAACGTGCATACGCTGGAAACTAAATTCAAAAAAAGGTTCCTCAATACCTACATGCTTCTGTAGATGCCCTGTACACGTTGTCTATGCAGCCCCTGGTAGAGATGAAAATCTCTTCTACAGAAACCAGTCAAAGTGGTAAACGTCACATTTTACCCTTATGTGAATCTCATCTCCACCGTGTCCGCCATGGGTCAGGAGCTGTCCTGAAGGAACAGCACAGCAGCTGAGTATGATGGATTCCTCCTTGACTGACCTCTGCAGCCAGCCACACACACACACACATACACACACACACCTACACACACAGATATAGACACTCGTAAATATATGGACTCAGATCAACACCACTGAGTCTTCAACCAAACCCAATTAACTTGCCACAAACTCACATGAATGCAAATAAACTCACTGGGGAAACAAAAAATACTTACAAAACCAAGCCAGAAGAGTGGAAACTGCTTTCAGATGGAGGCCATTTGGTTTGGTGTATTTACCGGTGCCGTGCAGACTGCTTTAGTACGGTGACAATGACCCAGCGGAAGCTATAGAGGTTTAAAGGCGCTGCAGCTCTGAGTCCGCATGTGATATCTGTTACGCAGTGAGGAGGAAATGGTTGGCGTTTGTAACCCTAACGGCATATGAAGCCTTTTCTCAATGCAGCGTGAGAGTACATTTTGGCCATTACTGGGGCTCTGTGTGCCCCAGTAATGAGTGTGAGTGTAACATAATTCAGGCTCTGAGTAATACAGCTCATCTCTCAGAAGGGAAGTGAAATCAGATGAAGCAGGCTCACCAGCGACGATGAATTAAGTGGCAACCAGTAGACACAACGGGTGGGGGGGGGGGGGGGGGGGGTCATCACGTCGACATGGATTTAGATGAACAAAATACGGTCCGTGCAACAGCAAATGAACATCTCCCAAAGCATCCACTTTCTTTCACACAGCGGAGAGAGAAGAGCTTATCACAGAGGACGAGAAAATGAGACCTCCCCGTGCTGTGAACTCATCGCCCTGACTGATTACCAGCCGGGAAAAAAGGAAATTGGTCACAAAGTACTCTCGTGGCCTTTCTCATCGCCGTTCATGAGATTTCCTGTCACGTTGCTTCTATGTCCCAGTTAGCCTTTTAAAGACGCCGCATAGAGTGAAATCGTATTGGAATGACCTTTTAGTTACAATATCATCTGCCACTGTGAGAACTACTCACACACCCGTTACCTTTTAAACCAGAACCCTCCATTTGACTTATTACCATTTTGACTCATCAGCATTCAGTTGAGTAGATATTTTATTATACAGAGAAAAAGAGAGAGAGGAGACAGATATGGCAGAGGGAGACAGAGTCACAGGCAACGACCACTGGCACTCTTTCCCCTCATCTGCATTCTGTTGGAATAAACATTTGCCTTGTAATGCTCCTGTCATTTCCCCTTTACCCCTTCTCCTCAATGCGGTGTCTCTATCTCACATCCCTTCATTTCGTCTCCCGCTCACCTTGTGCCCCTCTCTTTCTGTTCCTCTAACGCTCCCTTTGCCCCAGTGTTTTTGGCAGATATATAGTTCATTCACACTGCTTTTCAACCCCTGCAGTGACTCCATGGCCCGGGCTACACAATTAAGAGCTCATTACTTGCTAATACACAGACTGGAAGATAGACAAAGGCAGCCTGTGCCTTTTTTGTTGAGCTCTCCCCACTTCCATCTCTCTCTCTCTCTCTCTCTCCCCCCCCCCTCCCTCGGCTCTTTAAGAGTGCAACTTCTCTCCGTCCTCCTTCTCACTCCTCTCATCATACCCACTGCTACAGTACATCTTCTCCACGGTGCATAATGTGCCTGTGTGTGCTAAAAAATATATATATATTATATTATTTATATTAATATATAAATTATATATATATCCCTTCAGCATTGTTTCTATGAAATGAAATGTACTCTCATCTAACACACCTATGACTTTTTAAATGTATGCGTCTCATTTTCTGGATCATTTCGCATCTATCCCGCTAGTTCATCTTTAAAAAGCAATGCCTTTTTAAGAACTAAATTGCAGATGTTTTCCTGTCATATTTGGAGGTCAGTGTGCCTATAGAGGCAAACATGAGCCTCACAGGTGTAACATAGGGTCAGCGCTGGCAGCTTCCCTCTCTGCATTATTCCTCACTCCTCACGCCGGTTTGCTCAGTAAAGGGTCTCGCGTCGCGGCGCCCGATGAAGGGTGCGCGCTGTTTACCGGTGTGTTCTGCGACAGTCGACTGCGTGATGAAAGAGAGACGCAGGGGAGTGTTGACATGTGTGCATGTGTGTCATTTATGTTGCCTTCAAAGGAAAAATGGCAAAACGTCATGCTAGTTGGTTGGAAGTTTCTACATTTCATGTATCTTTTTCTGGCTTTTTTTGATTGCAATATTGATTGGCAATATAATGAGATGCTGTAGAAGGGAATGTTTTGCACATCATAAGGCTCATGTTGTGTCCTCCCTCCTTGAGGAATTTACTCTGACTCTCTGCCTTGAGAGTCCTTATTTCATTATATAGCAACAGCTAAGTCCCAAAGACAAATAATTGCCTTGTTATCGTGCCGCATGGATGGTGATTAATCCTGGTTTTGTGCCGCTGATGGGCCAACGTGGGGAATCGGAATGAATGGAATAGATGTGTTTGTTTGACAGGCGACGCTCCCTCCTTGGGATTGATGAGGAACTCGAGCCTAAAAGGAGATATTCGTCTGACCGGATTGAGTTCTTGTACTGTGTGCGCATTATGTCTATTTTTGTTTGTCTGCGTGTCAGACAAGACGTGTTTATTTGTCTGAGCGGTGAGCAGCTTGCCCGCAAATCTAATTTTCGTCATCGTTCTCCTCATCTTCCTAATCTCTCCCCCCCCCCTCCCCCCCCCCCCCCCCCATCTCCATCAGCTCCTCCTCGCTGTGAAGGTAATCCCAAGGTGATGTTAATAGGCTGGGATGCTGTTGAAAATGCCACAGTCATCTCTTAGAGGATTAGATGGACAATTGCTTCTCTGAAACCCTCGCCAAGAGGTTAACACGAAACCGCAACAAAGCTGCTTTTCTACTAAACTACTGATGTCGTTTCTTGGACCGGAACACAACCATAATATGACCTCTATATTGAGCTTCCGTTGTAATGCATTTATGTTGTGATCTCCATTTTAATTCAACCACAGATAGCCTCACAAACAGCCAAAATAAACCAACGCTACAGGACTATAGGCTCGGTGTGAATGAGAGACCAGTGTGTGCTTAATAGGGCCTTGTTTGGCCAAGCCAGGCTAATTTGGCCGGTCACTGTTCCAAAAAAATCCAACGGCAGTATATAAGGCAGTCATTGCAAGGTCTATTTCATAAAGGAGAGGCTGCTAATGAATACATAATGGCAAGACGGAGGCCAATGAAGCAATCAGTGTTGTGCTCATGTTGGCATAGAGCGTGTTTGTTTGCAAAGTAAGCATTTTTGGTTTCCATTAACCTTTATGTATCCAATACGTAAGAACACAGGAATAGCTTCGGGGAATCAGTCGCAGGGAATTACTTGAACAGACCTCTGTAATGTGTACATTATATTGAAAACAACATGCAGCCACTACTTTGTGCAGCTCCGTTCAGAGGAGAGATCCGCTGAATTACTTTCTCCACTGACCCTCCCGTTACCCGGCATGAGGTCACATCTACTTTAGATTGAAATCCATGTTCAGTGGAACCTAATTTAAGTTAGAATTGAATAAACATAATGTAAACAAATGTAGTTGATATTGACACTTTCCAAATCATACGTATATTTTTGGTTCATATTAATAACAATAAATCACATTTGTTTTGGTCAAAATCATGGTTTCTCTTTCTATTTTGTCTCTTCAAACTGGTACTCTGTCTCTGTCTCTGTCTTGCTCTGGTACTAGTTCAGCCCACACACGATCTACACTATCAATAATGCAGCTTCTTAAACAAGGCAGAGGCTTTTAGGAGGGTTTGTCTGTGCCCCTCCCTTCCAGATGCCTGCTAGTTGCTGCTTGGTCACATCCTAGTGTTCTGAAACCAGAAATAAACTCTCTGTTAACGGGCATGTTATGCTTCATTCATATTGTTATCGAGGCTTTTTCTTCCGAACCTCGCAAATGCTGGAAAGCACTTAAAGCTGGCGGGGCAAGAGGTCGCTGTAAAGAGCTGAGCACTGACTGCATAGCTGCAGGCCAAAATGAAATGGTAGCTAAAGCAAGAAGAAGAAACGGCCACAGTACCACACCACATTCTAATTGAACACATTTTGTTTACATTTATGCAGACCACAGATGGATTGGAAGGGCATTGAAGCATCAAGCTAACTATCTTCAGGCAAACCCATGTGGTGCAGCCTGCTTGATTTGGAGTTGGATGTGTGTGTGTGTGTGATTTGGATTATTTACAAGTTGTTTTTTTTGTGGAAATGAAGGCTGTTTGTGAGTAATGCTCTCTAAAATCACAGTTATCCCTCCATGTCTGTGATAATGTCATAAGCTGTAGGAGGTTAGGAAACGTCCATTTATTCCGGCATGTTGACTGTAAACAGCGCCGTGTTTGACGCGAGTCAGAGAGAGTAGATTCAATGCAGGAACACTGAAATAACCTCTGAGATAATGATTGTATTGGGATGTTGCCATATTATCCTTATTTTCAGAAAAGAACAACATTGGGAAGAATGAAAAGCGAATGGCAATGTTTTAGTCCATGAATGCAACATGACTGCTGCCAAACCTCGCTCAAGGTTGTGTTCATTTTTGTTACATCTGAAGTTCTGTACAGGGCTGTGTTTTGGTAAACACCTTACGATACGATACGCGATACAAATTGCAATGTTATTGCACTACTAACCATTTTCTTTCTGAAAATGTGAAAATAGAGCTGAAAATGAACTTGCTGTGTACCACTTGGTCTAATACGTACATCAAATATTGATAACTCAGCGGAGAAATTACATCAAAACTACTCAAAAGGTATTTGTATTGCACATAGTCACACTTAAGTAAAATGCTACTACTACTACTTTTTACGAAAATACACTTGCCACAACTTCATTTGAAGATAAAATACATCCTGGATTCTTTTCTTATTGTGTCACTGACCTCTCTGAAGTTACAAGTAGACGCCATACACATCATATGAAATAAAATAAACTATCACTGGCCTTAGCTTAGAAGGAAATAGACAACGACATCTAGCGTTACAGGAGCGAAGGAGGAGGTTGTTTGACACACGCAGGGATTTGCAGCAATTCAAAGGATATTTTAAAACAGTTTTCAAACAGGATTTTCTGTATGTATCGATACACTATCGTTTAAAAATGATATTGATATTTTTGCACAGCCCTAATACTGTACATGTGTGTCATTTATGTTGCCTTCAAAGGAAAAATGACAAAACGTCATGCTAGTTGGTTGGAAGTTTATACATTTCATGTGTCTTTTTCTGCCTTTTTTTTGATTGCAATACAAACAACAAAGGATATATAACGAGATGCTGTAGAAGGGAATGTTTTGCACATCACAAGCCTCATGTTGTGTCCTCCCTCCTTGAGGAATTTACTCTGACTTTCTGCCTTGAGAGTCCTTATTTCATTATACAGCAAATGAATATTTAAGTGTTATGTGCAATGGGGAAAAGTATGATATTGCTGCACTGCTGACTTAAGTGACGGAGGAGAATTCATAAGCAGTCGTGTTTTTTTTAATTTTTTCAGCAGCCACCACGCTGCTACTGTTTAACTTTCTTGCTCAGTATGTCAGTGTGCCTCCTCCGCTCTGTCTATATCTCTCTTTGGTGATTTTCAAATGCACGGTATACCAAAAAAAATGAAATGTCTTCTGCGTGTCAAAAACAGAAGAGGAGTGTGCTCCTGCTTAATTTAAAGCCAGTGACACCTCGGGACAGGAACAGAGAGGAAGAAATAGCATGTTTTTATTGTGGTACATTGTATCAGTGCATTGGAAGATGGGCGGCGCTATAAAGAAACAAATAGTGATGTTTTTCACCAAATACCTCAATAGTGCGACAATATTGTAGGCCGGGTATACACACAATGTGTCACTCAATGAGATTTTTGATAAATAATCATCAGAAATGTAGATATAATGACTAAGTGGGTAAAAGGCAAAGAATAGAACAGTCTGCTAAATTCAGAAAATGACATAACTGGACTGTAATGCAGCCTTTAAAACCATGAAAAGACATATTAGAATATCACAATATCAATATAATATTGATGTATTGCCCAGCCATACTTCATAAACTAGTCTTAATCCTCGTAAGTAGAAACATGTTCTACAAATTAAGAGGCCAACAGGTGCTGTATACAAGATTGGGAGCATTTCTATCACAATATTCAGTGAAGTATGCGATCAGGACATCGTTATGCTTTCTGTTCACCGATACTCTCTGATAATGTTACATTGTAAACAACCAATCTGTGTGTAAATGGACGGGAGGAGAACAAAGGTTCTGTTCAGTTACATTATGATGCGTTCAGGCTCTGGTCAGTGAAAATGAGTGTTGAGCAAAGATAAATTATAACGTTGTCATGATGTGTTCACATGTAATCTCGTAAAATGTAGTGTCGGCGAGGAACTTAAATAAATGCAGTTGTTTGAAGGAGATGATTTCACAACAAAATTAATTAATAATAGAGACCTGTTTACCACTAGCAGCGTATAATACATTATTAAAACTACAAATCACAAGATTTGTAGTTTTAATCAATGAAAACACAATCTTTTATTTCCTAATCATTTGAATTGTGTGCCTTTTATGAAAAACACTATAAATTACTTTAACGAAGTAAAAGGATAACATTTAGAATTTTTGATTGTTTGACTTCAGAGTGGTTGAGATGTTTTTTGGACGGTGCCAAAAACAGCCTGGAGCCGTGTAGACCAGCTGCTATAACCAAACAACAAAGGGATCTGTATCTGCCAATATGGATCATCAATGATCACCAATTACTATCGTGATCAGGGATCTCTAAAAGTTATATTTGCTCCCTTTTTTCTTTTGTGCTGATCCGATCCGTGACTCCGATGATCCGCTGCACCGCTAACCAGAAGTATATGGAGCAGGGAGGATGTCAGCCGTCTGGCCTTTCATATTCACAATCCTCTACTCTGGGAACAACACAGGCTCTGGCAGAAAAGTCTGACTCACATCAACCCCTCGTCTGTTTTCCTCTTGTGGGGAAGTCTTATTTTTGGAGTGTGCTACGCATTAGACGCTGCAGTAAGAGATACGGCCTACATATTGAGTGCACCAGTCCCATCACCACGTCGACGCAAGGCAAGGCAAGTTTATTTGTATAGCACATTTCAACAACAAGGTAATTCAAAGTGCTTCACATGAAACCATTAAAATCATAAAGGCAAAAGTAAAGGAGATTTAAAACATACATTGAAACAATAATCGATGTCTCCCTGAGACATTACGCTGCACGCAATCAACCATACACTGCCGCAATTCTGCAATTACTCGCACACAAACCACGTCTGGAAAAGATCTCTGCCGATCTGCGTTTTATAGTGTACGCCTTGCACGAACTCGCACACAGAACGGCCTAAAATATGATGCGGCATTTTGCATTCTTGACAAATCAAAGCATTTGTCTTCTTGTCGATAAATGTAGCTTCATGGTGGACTCCATTTCAGTGGATTATTATTTTGATGTGTGCAGAAACTTAGAGAAAAGCATTGTGTTCATCGCAAGTTCATCTTGAAGTTGCCCAGGATTAACTGATCGCTAATGCATTTGAAGAATGAGCTTTGACGTGTTATCCACAACACAATAATGTGACACACTGGAACTAGTGTGTTTGTGTGTGTGTGTGCACCTAACGCATTATCCCACTGCACACCATCATGTGTGTGTTTAATGAGAAATGAGTGATCAAATGTGTCTCATATTTTTGTCTAATAAGGAGGTTTTCTTGAGGGTGCATCACATCTTATTAATGCGAGTATTCAAATGTTATTATCTCGAGCTTGAGATCTGCTTGATGACTTTTGATTTTGCTCTTTTTTTAAAGCCTAATTGCATCCATAATCTGCCGTTGTGTTGTGTTTTCCTCATTGGGTATTTACACTCTGTTGTGGATTTTATGGGGATTTGGTTATTGACTGATATGAGTGTGCATGGCATGCATGTGTTGGTGTGACATGAAGGCTCTCTTAAGAGCTGTACTCTCCTCACTGTACAGTTAAGTTAAAGATTACAACTTTGGGTCTTTGGCTCAGTGCCTCATTTAGCATTGTCACGGCCATAACTGTGTCCACCACACACACAGTAACTACGTAGCAGCTGATGAAGCCTGTGGCCCCTTCCTCTCAAATACACAGATTCACATAGAACAGTTTCCGGATGGCCTTCAGAGGTGGGAAGAGTGTGAACAGCTGAGAGAGGCGCAGGCCTATATGTTGACAATAGTATTCAGGTTTTACTGTCTTTTTTCATGCATGACTGCCCTTTTTCTCCATCGCTCCCCATTAATGCCTTGCTTGCTCTGTTGCTCTTTTTCTCTCTCTCTCTCTCTCTCTCTCTCTCTCTCTCTCTTCCACACACACACACACACACACACACAAAATGACAACCAAACCACCTCCACCCCCGCTGCGCCTCACAGTCTGCTTGTGTAGCCAGCCCACTACGAGTGGTGTGCAATTGAAAAATAAGTTTCTATCCTTGAACGTGAAAAAGCTCGTTTTTGTTCAGAGCTAGGCCATATTTCTCCTTATCCTCCAACACAAGCAGACATTACTAGTCCACTACTTATTATGTTCGCATTGACATTATCAGGCTGGAATGTGAATTTCACACAGTATGGTGTATTATTGAGGACAGAAAGCTGATGAGAATGTGGGACTATTTCCGTGAGGACAAAAGCTTTGTTTGAAACCCCCATCTTTATACTTTTTGTGACACTTCTCCTGTAGCCTTTACTTTCAATTCTACCGTAGCTTTCAAAGGCAACTCAATCAATTGTCTGGTGCTGTTTCAATTCGAGGCTCAACCTTTGACCCAGGGCTGATCAATGCAGGTCAGATATCCCAGCATGCTGGGGAAGATGGGGTTAAAGCAGTAACAGCTAAGCCAATAGTCCTCTCAGATATAGATTCATGTCACTGACCTTTCATGCGTATAGAGCACGGGGAATGGTTGCTCCTCTTTCTTCCGTACTTGTCCAGCTGTATCTTCACCTCCCATTTGTTCCCCTTCATTTACTTCTCCTTTTCTACTTTGGTTCTCCCCAGCACACTGTACTGTTTCTTTGTTTCCCTG
This sequence comes from Melanostigma gelatinosum, assembly GCF_949748355.1. Taxonomy (NCBI): domain Eukaryota; kingdom Metazoa; phylum Chordata; class Actinopteri; order Perciformes; family Zoarcidae; genus Melanostigma; species Melanostigma gelatinosum. Next base: position 16,307,440 of record NC_136634.1, read on the forward strand.
TTGAGTATTATAGCAACAATTATGTCCAGACATACCCTGAAGAATCTGATAAAGGAAGCCAACCATACGCTTAAGGGGTTGTTCAATTATTAATAGGCTATGTTAAGAGTAATATAGATATTGCTCCCAAATTAGCTGTCCAGTGTTGGGTGGCATACTGACATTTGGTGTGAAAATATTCACGTTTGTGGCTGGACTGTAGTCCGTGTTTGCATATTCAGAGGATTGCTAAGAGTGTACTGAAGTCGCTGGGCTGCAATATCCAACATCATTATGTATGAAGTGCACCCGTGGGAAATCGTAGAATAACCGTTGGAAGCTTGCCATTCATGCACTGACTTGATTCAATGTTAAAATAATAAAATTAAATAATTGACAACATTTTAAGAGATTGTGGGAACTTTCCAATTCCAATTGTGCAAAAAGTATTCACCTTTTAAAATACATGTTAAAATCATAAACTTAGGAGATACTTAGATATGAAGAACCAGACTCATCCCCAACATTTCCCCAAAATTCTTTCCATTTTATTCTAATGTTGATTGAGGGAGGATGTATTCCTCACTTTATCCAAAAAATAAACCAATAAACGGATGTTACCATATTTGGAATTCGGAGGAGTGACTTAGAGACGGCGTATACGCCTCTGGTAGCGGCAGCGACTTGTCAATCACAGTAAGCCCGCCCTAAAGCATACTCTGCTCTATTGTCTATTTTACTCTAAAAGGGACCATCATTTTCTAAATGAACATCGTTTGTATTGAAGAAGACTTGAAACTGGCGATTGAGACCATAAACTCATGTTCACAATGTTTATTGAGGTAATAAATCAAGTGACAAGTAGGGTCATTTTCTCATAGACTTCCATACAATTGGACTTCTTTTTGGCACCGGAGGAGTCGCCCCCTGCTGGTCAGTAGAGAGAATGCACGTTTTAAGACACTTCCGCATTGGCTTCACTTGGTAGAACCGGAGGGGATTTTTAAATTGTGTGTTTAAAAAAAGAAAATAGAAGAGAGATTTGCTTTTGTCAGTGCCCTTATGTTCTGAATATATCATTTTATTGGCACTGCAGTCGTGCTCATAATGCATGTTACTTCAACAGGAGAGATTGCATTAGGGATGATATTGCCTTTAGAAATATTCCAAAAAAAATGTAAATGTGCTTTCAGTATTATCCAGAACCACTGGGAAATTAGACTCATGTTCATGCTTGGAGTTCCTTTTGTTCCAAATTATAATTGAGGTAACGGAGGTGCACTCTATCTACTCTACCAGCAACAGCAGCTAAGCAAAAAGATGGAGAGGGAAGAGTTCCAGCCTGTGTGAACCAGTGAAACCTTCTAGAAGTATAGCGCAAATGTAAATGCTAATGATAAAACGGTATCCAGCTGAAGCAGGAAAGATTCTACGATCTATGATTTAACAGTCTAAATATGGCCTTAGTGGACACAAACAGGGTGGAGGGTGGGAGGCAGGGGATGGGTGTGCAGAGGCAAGGATAGTACAGTCAATATTTACCCTGAGTAATTGCTCTACGCTTCGCCCAGCAAGATACGTACACGTCCAGAGTAATCCCGGCCTTATCTCCTCCAGCTCTCCCTCACACACCCACTGTGTGACCACCGATGCACACAGCAGTGCTGCGCAACTGCGCATAACGTCCCAAGATATCCACAACGTAGTCGTTAAAAGCACAGAGGACGAATGAGTGAGTTGCTGTCGTGTCCATTCAAGTTGTCCAGGTGACCGTGGGAGCGTTGCGGGGCCCACAGAGAACAGCAGCGTGTCATTATCACTGTTAACAAGCACACAGAGCAGTCTCTAATGAGCTGTGTAGCCCCACTTACTGTCCTAATGAGGTGGGCATGATACTCCAACGGTACTCTATCGATAGAATGACAGAGCTATCGCAATAAGATGCTTTGAGGCGAACAAAAGAGCAACTCACAACCTACTCTTTTTGGCCGGCTCTCAAACACAACGCGTTCTCAAAGCAACTCCTCTCCAATTAACCCGATGCCTCTCGAACCACCAGCTCCTTGCAGCCTTTCTGCATGGCTCCCTCCTGCACTTGTTCCGCGTGCCTTTGAATGGACATTTACGTGGCATTTTTGTTCAGTTGATACGTCGACATCCGAGTGGCCTCATGAAAGGCTGCTGGCTGCTGAGGAATCCATAGCATGCAAAGTGTAAGAAAAATAACATTTTGGCTGTTATGAAGAACAAGTCCGATAGAACTAATGAAAGGTGTCCAGCAATGCTGTGTAGTTCCTCTCCCGCTATTTCTCTCCAAGGAGTGCTTCTCTGTATCGGTCCCTTTGTCAGAGAGAGACGAGCCAGTGGAGACTGTGTGAATATGGTGAACATTTGGTTTGTGAGGCTCACTATGGTAGATTGCTGTCTGTCAGCACCATTGGGTTTTGTTCTATTCCCTGAGATATTACACCACACAGGTGACGCTAATATGCAGGCACAAACAGTCTTTCATTTTTGTGACGGCAGCGATCACTAATATGTAAAAGAATTGTCTTTGCACGTATTCACCGACAGCTACATTTGGTGAGGCCTCCCACCAATGCTAAATGACAGTCGGAATGCTTTCCGGTCCTCGTAAATGACAGGAGCCGTGGCTCTTTATCCATCACTTCCCCTTCTGTATATTGCAAGAGATAAAACGGGGTTTGCATCATCCCGACAGAGGATCAGAAGGGTCCTGCTGTCTCATGAGAGGATCTATCTATGCGTTCCGCAGCAAGAGAGTGATGATGTAAGAGCGCTTGATTTCCGTGCGTCAGTTACTCAGCTGTAAGTAGCTACTAAGTGAATATGAACTAGCTGTGAACCTGAGAGCTCTGGTTATGAATTCACAAGCACTGAAATGTCAACGCTTTCTATTTGTACCGCAGTACAATGGCTCCCTCAGTACGGCGTAACTGCCTCGTCGAGAATGTGTCCGTCACGATCAGATAGAGGAAACAAACACAAAGTGGATTCATTTATCCGACTTATTTAGAAAGAAATAAAGGATGCATCTTATATCGATGTAACCTTTTTTATAAATCATTTTTACATCACTGTTCTTCTCAGTCAGAGTCGTGTTAGTCAGAGAGACCCATATCGTGACCCAGTCAGTCACGTCACTGGTTAACCACACCGTCGCTCGAGGCTCGAGGCTCCACACCTCTTGCGTCCCGCTCGCCCGTGTAATGAAGTGGCCTCTACCAGCTGAAACACAGTTCCAGCACTGCAGCATGACAGCGTTCCCCCCGGTCTGTCCGGAGCTCCTCATTACCGGCCTAAAGTTTTGTTTACGAGCTAAACCGCATAGTGTCAAACCTCCGCCAAAAGACCGTGTTTCACATTCCAGCCCATTATACCACAGCTGCACTGCGTCAACTGAATGCCCGGAACAAGCTCGGGTCACATGTTGTGTGTGTGTGTGTGTGTGTGTGTGTGTGTGTGTGTGTGTGTGTGTGTGTGTGTGTGTGTGTGTGTCCAAGACATGTTGTTTGTTTGTATGTGATTGTTCTTTGGTGTTTCCTTATCTGCCTGATTATGATACTGCCTGTAGCTCCAAGCTTGACTCTTACGCACACAATACTGTTGACACTGAATGACCCCCTCTGCTTTTGCATTCATGAGATCGCCCTCTGTTTCTATAGATATAGCTTGATAAAGAGAGACACCGCCTTTATTGGTTTTCTATCTTTAGAGGATGGAGATAATAACGATCTCCCATTTTGACTGTCGATGCATATCGCTGGGGTGCAATATCTCTCCGCCTGTTTAATTTCTTCGTGGCGTGCGATCGTAATAATCGTTTCTCTTTCTCTCTTTTCTTGTGTCATCCTGTTTGATTATAACCAGAGAGCCAGCTTCTCCCGGGGAATAACTTCACCACGGAGTGCAACATCCCTGGAAACTTCATGTGTGGAGATGGGAAGTGCGTCCCAGGTGGGTGGCAGTGCGACGGATTTCCCGACTGCTTTGACAAGAGCGACGAGAAAGGCTGCCGTAAGTCCAGTTTAGACTTCATTATCAGATCCTTTTTCCGTTCTCTTTTACAGCCCTTGTCTGTGCCTTTTAAAGCAAAAAAAGACAGATAGCCAAGTTAGAGTCACGCCAAAATCTCAACTCCTGAACTCTTCTCGCTGTCCAACCTTCTCCCATCCCCACACATAGAGCCATAAAGGCCATATAAACCTAATTCTCTGCCAATTTAAATTAACTTCCTTCCTCAATCCTTCCATCTCCCTCACAGCGTGCACCCGCCCTGCTCCCTGTTAGCAAAGTCCGATTACTGCTGTGCGCAGGAATAGTAGCGCATGCATAATTCTGCTGTAAGGCGACAGTAATAGTTCCGTTTTGATCCTCACTTTTAGTTAGCTTTGATCTCTCTGGTCTGCTGCTCCTCCTCTTCCTCCTCCCGTCTCAGCCAGAGCTCCACACAAAGATGAGACTGCTGATGGAGATTGACTCAGAGGTCCCGCCACACTGTGTGGAAACCCCCATCTCCTCAAATATTCATCTCTCTAACTGTCTCACACTCCCTATTCCTATCTGCGCCCTATCTCTGATGAGTTTTGGCTTCTGCATGGCTTGCAATTTGCTTCACAGAGGCTTGTTTCCAATTAGAAAAGGATAACCATCTTCTTGCAGAGATTTAATTTTTACCCTGCTTTGTCTCTGCCCAAAAAAGAAATCACATGTGGTTTGTCCTCCATTCTGTCACTTCACTGTCCTCTTTTCTCCTCCATCCGTCAGTCCTCTTACCGTCTCTCTTGTTGGCAGCTCAGGGAACAGGCAGACGACTCTTCACAAAGTTGTGTCCCATTGCATACCGGCACACGTACAGACTCAGCCCGCATACTTAAACATTGCAGTGATCAATCTTTTAGTTTGTAATGCCTTGGTCATGTAACGTTACAGATACATAGGGACATTTCAAGAGGTGTCCTAGACTCTATCATTGAGTTCACCTTTGCTGTTGACATCCCTGCAACTTCAATTCAACGGCCTTAAACTGTCAGCGACTGTCAGACATGGAAGAATGATACGCCGATGCATTGAGGCTAACGGCTTCGGAATGAGATACATTGACTTTGAACCCTCAGACAAGCAAGACTTTTTTTTTTGCTGACACTACATGCTATACTGGTGAAGATAAAAGCGAGTTATCATAAAGCATCGCACTCGGCCTGCCTCACCGGTTGTCAGAGGACTATTTGCGCGTGTTGTCACGTCTACATTATCTGCTCTGGCATAAGTAGGCCTTATTATCCTCAAATAGATGGCTACTTGTCAGTCGATATCTCCAGCGACTGCTTCACAAAACTCCCCAGACGAACCTCCAGCTCCATTAGGGGCTCTGCAGGGTCAGACAGACAGGTGGGAGGGAGGGGAAGACAAGGGAGTAAGCGAAGGAGAGGAAGTTGAGAGGAGGACTCATTGTGGTGGATGGAGCAGGAGCGCTGTCTGGATGTCTATTATCTGAGGAGAACACAATGCCTGCAAGCTTTGAGACTGCAGCACTGGATTCTCTGCAGGAGCAATTATAATCGGACACCCCCCTCTAAGAAAAGAAACACACACACACACACACACACACATATTTAACAGAGGGAGATAGTACATTTGCTCACTGTTTGTTGACATAACTTATTCTTCTTCTGTCATTGAGCTCCATGAAAAGTTCTACATAATAAAGTTTAAAATACTATAAACTGTATCTAATAATGTCTGCCAACTGTCCTTTGCATTCCACCACAGGATTGAACTTCCTCCCATCTGTAATATGAGCAGGTGGCCTACAATTGTCAACAACGTTGATGTTTGTAGATTTTTTGACCACTTTTCTCCTTTAATTAGTCATTTTAAGTGACGATGAACAATATAAGAATATGTATTTATACACACGCACACACTCACTAAATAACTGGATGACTGTGTGAACCTATAGAATTGTCTGCTACATGTTTTGCTCGGTCTCTATTTTTACCACTTTAGCACCAGAAGACGGTCGTAGGCAGAGAGTACATCCCCTGTAAGCACACACTGCCGATCCAGCAGATTGTGCTGATGTGGGTATATCGCTGATCCCATCAATACTTATGCAGAGCCTGAGGTAAAGGTCATATGTGGTGACATATCCCTGGTGTCTCATTAATGAGGATTTTTGGAAACGATGTAGCTAACGGGGAAACACAAAGGAGAACAAATCCATTTGGACTTGCAAATTATTTGGAGGAGCATGGAAAGATCAATTTTCTTTTCAATCTGAATGCAATTAGTACACTTGAACACAGTTTTGCAAAGCACACTCACTTGCATAGGCTGGGATTATATCGGTCCAACCCACACATGAACCGACGATGACACTGTCTGGCAGAGTTTCATTTTTCACCAGCAGAAATATACCTTTTTCTGCCTTTTCCGTTGATACGACGATGTTTTATTCCAGCGCTATCGGTGGGTGAGGAAGCTCTGAATACAATCACGGAAACCAGGTCCCCATTTGCTCGTCTCTGTCATTTATTTATTTACTTGTTGTAGATGTTTCTGTCACAGTCTGCTCTATGCCTCATATGCCAGGAATTGTCTCTCTATGGTCAGGGGAATGTTTATTCACTTAGAAGAGACTTCTCCCTTCCTCCCGAGCCCTGCTGCTCCTCTCTTGTTTGTTTGCTCTTCTGGTACCCTCTAGCACAAGGGTCAACTTGAGTCATGTAAATACCATTTGCTTGCTCTTAAATAACTGTGGGTGGCTGAGAGAAGATGCAATATCTCCAGCCTGAGTTTATTGCATTAAAGATGCAGCTTATTGTATTACTGTCCTACTGTGCGAGACCAGGACCCCCCTACAGATCATTTTAATCAAGTCCAATTGTTTTTGATGTAACCCCTGCTTTATGCCACATTACTGAATTTAAGACATCTCAGAGAAATGTTGTGCTCTTAACTGGTCCTGCAGGCGGAGGACGTCTCAGTGTACACTCAGTGACTTCTGTGCAAGTTCAACGTTCTCCGTGCTTTTAGCTCGAGGGTTCATCAGCAGGGCCGGTGACCCTAAAAGATCAAAGATCAGAGCACGCCAACCACATGGAAAGGGCTTCTCATCTCCTCATATTCTGCTCAAAATGTAAAAGAAAGTTTTTAATCAAGGCTGATGTGCCCGTTTTTCCACTTGTGCATTACATGTAATATTGGGTTTCCATTCACAAACAGGATGTTGCTTGTTGAGCCCTCCTCTTCTTTAGAGCAATGGTCTTCTAGCAGGTGTTTGGGAACACCACAGGGGGTCGCAAGATAAATCGGATGCGTCACATAAATAGGCTGGGTGAGATTCAAAAACAGTTTTTGTTTTTCTGACTTGTTTCAAATAATTCCCATGTTTTTGTGAGATACTGGATCATTTTTAGCCATTTAGGCTTCAGAGCAGGACTAGATAGATACATTTTGCAAGAAGAAACAGCACAATCCTTCCTCCTCAAATGACTCGCTCAATTCATCAGCAATAAAATGAACTGTTGCTCAATTCAAACGTTCTTTATTCATTTATTTGAATTAATTTCAGTGGATTGCTGGAATATTATCATGTTATTGCTTTCTGCAGTCATAACACAGCCAACGCCTGGAGCGACATCAATGGTGCTTTTTGTTTTTCTGTGTACTGACCTCCCCAAAATGCCCACGAGGTATCGAGCTCAAAAAAGCCGCTAAATGTTTATTATCAACAACAAAGTTTTCCTCGACACCAGGGGTGGAAATAGCTAAAGAGACTCCTGAGACAGATTGGTTATGATTTAGATATTGAGGCTAACATTCAAACCCACCACATGTAGGGAAGGGTTGGCTATGATTCGGAGTGTGTGTTTATTGTCACAAGAACTACGACCAATGACTTGAACACAAAAAGCCATATACTGCTGACAGATTATGTTTTTGTTCTTCCGTTCACGCTCTGCTCGGTTGCATTTTTGGTTTTCTTTGCTCTGGGAGTGTGTGTGTGTGTGTGTGTGTGTCTGTGTGGGTGTTTTCATTTGGGAGGAGACGGTTGAAGAAGAAGAGCGGGTGGGATCGGAAGACTTGAACTGGAGCGTGTCTGGGTTTGTATGCGTTGTTTGAGCCCATCCCGGGAAAAAAAATAAAAAATAGAAAGAAGAAAATGATTAGAATGTGGTGCACTAATAGCAGAGGGAGCTTTAATGGGACGGAGTCTGGTGCATCCCCATGTGCTGAATGCCTGACTGATCAATGAGCTGCTGTAATTAATACCAAGGAGCAGGGATGAAATATTGATAACTTACATACATCTTTGTCTCGTTCTGTCTCTTGAAGACTAGTTTCCTCTAGTTTGCTCTTCTAGATTGAATGCTATCCTTGTCAGATCGTTTGTCACAAATTAGGCAAAATGATTGCGTCGAAATTTTCAAAGGACTAAAAAACTGCGGCGTGTCATTTTACACTATCGTGTTGGGCACTACCGGTTAAACCAAAGCGACATGTTTCTTTCTACATTGCATATTGCAGCAGGGTCATTATCTGGCAGATCTCACTCGCTGCTTTCTCACTGCGTGCCCTTGCCTTTCCCTCCGCCTCTTTTATAGGGAGTTGCTAAAATATTACTGGTATTTTGAACACGCGCCCGCTGTATGGTACACAAGCCGCACTGGCTTCCTCATCACCCTTGAGATGAAGGCCGCTCTATAATGTTGCAGTGCCGCTTCCTGCACACAGGGGGTTATCGTATTGGACAACTAACGCGTAGGGCTTAGACGGTGAAACGTACCGAATGATTATTTTGATCCCCGAGCCCTCTAGACTAAAACTACCCTTGCCCTTGTTGCTTACACACTGACTCCATTACCTATTGATTTCCTCCCCGAAGAAACCTCAACAAGGTCAGAGAAACCTTTCAAGCCGTCAACTGCCTCCACTCGTTCGCAGCCTCTATTCTCCTCCGCTCGCTCCACTCGTGCTGTTTTCTTCCGCGTTAGCCCCTTCCTCCCGTCTTTCTCCTCACTTTGTCAATCATGCATGCCCATCACGACCAAGCCTGCCCGTGCCGAACAAGTTATTCTGTTCTCTGGGGACTTGAGGAGAGGGAGAAAAGGGGAGAAGTGTGGAGAAGGGCACAGAGGTGCATATCTGGGGAAGAGCAAAGCAGCCTGTCTGCAACAGGAGTTATTCCGTCAGATTCAGACTGACATGAATGCCGAAGCCACGGGGAGATAAAGACTGTGAAGATGAGAAATCTCAAGTAATCGAGCTTGACTGCTTACCGTTCGTTTTCTTTTGAGCCGAACACTGGAACTAAGTTTGGCAGTCTCTCCCACCCACCACTTTCCCTTCATAAGCTTGCCCTTTGCGTGACGTTTGAGCTAATTTGGAACACTGGGTCAGAGGAATCCTACCAGCGGTAGAAGTGGTAATGAGGATTCGGTGAGGGGATAACAGAGCTATCCTTCTTGCTAAGCCTGCCAAGCAAATAAAAAAGAGCAGCCAGGGTTGCTGTGCATGCAGAGAAGAGAAATGTTGAAAGGACACTTTATATTTCCAGACCAGAACATGTTTCCTCTGTTTTTCAGGAATAAATAGAAATAGTGTTGTTGTTATGTGTAATATGATATTGCCGTTGTTTGTTGCCAGACGAATTTCAATTTGCCCCTCCACAGCTGCATGTTTTTGTATCTTTTCTTTTATGTATTTCTGTTTTTCTCCCTGGACTCGAATGAACGGGATATAGCACATGCAATATGAGCTGTGGGGTGTTAGGGACTCTGCTGTCCAGGTAAACAAAGGCTTCCCAGACTACAGACACATGAGATCGGGCGCTATCCCAGCTTCCTCCTGCGTTCAGCGGATTACATTTCATCCTGGAGACGGGCGCTCCAAACCCTCGGGATGTTTTTGCTTTATGACACACTGGAAGGGAATGATCCATGAGCCAGAGCAGAGAAGCCGAGGTCTGAGAGACGATACTGTATTTCACACAGATGTGGGTCATTACTATAGACTGTAAATATCGATGGCCGGAGTGCAATGTCTTGAATATCTTCTTTTAGTTTCCATCGGGCTTTGCAATTCTAACGTCACAGTGATTGAGCGAAAGCGAGCTCTTTTATTTTCTGATGTCTTTTTTCTGAATCTACCTGCGATCTTGTTGTTCTCCTTCTGCCGGAGAAGATCAATGTGTTTGAGTTAAAACTAGAGGCTAGCGCTACACGCAAGGCCTGTCCTGGGCGAGAACACCATCGGCCTGCTTAGGCTGATCAATGGCACACTCCCCCCCCAACCCCCACGATTTGCTCTCTATGTCTTTGTCATGAACTTGTGTTCTTCTCTTATCAGTACTCTTGTGCTCAGGATCTTACCCTTTACTTGTCATACTTCAGAGAACATGAAGATAAGCATGACTCAACAAAAAAAAAGAGCTGCATATTAATTGGTCTCACAACAAAGCAGCTGTTTGACTGTTTGAACTTTGTACAATGGGTTATGGTTTGCTGTTTTCATTTTAGAACTTGCAGTTATTTAATTGTCATAACAAGGTAATAAACCGTAGCCTCACTTCCTTTGTACATCAAGGCCAAGGTCAATTCTCATCATAAAACATAATGTAGTGCTGGCTCATCACATTGACCAATCCGTTGTTTTTCTTTCCACCACTTCCCTCCTTCTGTCTTTAGCTAAGGTCAAGTCAAAGTGTGCCCCTACATTCTTCGCCTGCGCTAACGGTGCCCATTGCATCATCGGACGCTTCCGCTGTAACGGCTTCAGTGACTGTCCCGACGGAAGTGACGAGGAGAACTGCAGTGAGTCTCGCACGACAACTAATTCCAACAACAGCAATCTGTCTAATCATGCCAAGAGTCATGATCTGCCCCAAAATCTGAGCAAGGACACGGTTCATTCTGTTTCACTATGAACCAAAAAGACCTTGCTTACAGAACTAAGATCCCAGCCTCCGTCTTTGGTGGATGATTCAGCTTTAAAAGCAAAGATATTTAAATGTTTCCACGGGGACATGATGGTGGGGACAGGTGTGGTCAGAGATTGTCACTAGAATTTATTTTTTAAAACCTTGTTACTTTTGTCCGGTTTTAGGTTTTGTCATGCCAGATCAGTATTGCTCATACTTTTTAAAGTCTTTATGTCCCTCCCTTCAGAAGAATGTCCTTATATAACGAATGCATTGTTGCTGTCCCCTCCACTCACTGTCAAATCCTGCATTTACAACAGATAATAATGTTGGTTACAAGGAGTGGGAAATGCAGCAAATTCTATTACGTTTACAATAAAGTTTGAGTCATCTTTAAGTGTTTGCATCACTTGTGACTTCCGAGTCTGCACCCTCGTGTCTAGCCGCTCACTCACCATTGTCAGAGGCAGTGTTCCTCGCCTGCAGGGCACCACGCTCACAAATCGAATCGAGCCATTTAAATGGAGATTTGCTCCACGCCCCCGGCACATACTGCGTCACCGCTGTGTAATTGTCTGGATCTTCTCACAAGATAAATCTGCCTCATTTTGCTGAAGCTAAAGACCAGAACATGAAAGGAAGCGATAGGGCTGGGCAGGACTTTGTTGTTTTTTTTCAGTTCAATTTTTATCAGACTCCCCAGATCAAATGATCTACTACTGTAACTCGCACTGTTTTTAACGTTTTACTTCTCCAAAAAACCCCCCGAGAAAGTAAAACCCATGTTTTTCTCTTAAATGTAATCAAATCAAAGCGTTGTAGATGGGATGGGGAGCACACAGCACAACTTCTCACAAATTGCTCCACGACAGAATAGTAATTAAATTTGCTTTTAAATAGTTAGTTCATGCTGCGAAGTTTGTTTCTCAAAGTCACTCACACAGTTCTCAGGTAACTTTGAAACCTCTCACTGTAACCCTGTTTGAACTACCACTTGACCCTTGACCTCTGCCCTGTCTCGACCACAGCAGGCAACCCATTGGTGTGCTCGGAGGCTCGCTTCAAGTGTCGAAATGGCCACTGTGTCGACCGCAGCTTCTTGTGTAACGGCCAGGACAACTGCCAGGACAACAGCGACGAAGACCTCTGCCTAACTACGGCAGGTAAGTCGTTAACTCGAATGTATGAAACGGTGATGTGTGCTGAAAAGAAAGAGGGAATGGAACGTCTATTCAGGCACTGAGAATCAGACACTGAGGAAGAGGAGGATTTGGATTGTGAATTGTAGCAGAGCAGAGATGTTTTCTGATCTCTCTTTTAACACGTTTCACACATTTCATACTGTCTCTGTTAAGGGTTTGATTGGTCAACTGGCACATTTCACCAAAATTCAAGACATAGAAGCCAGCAAGAGGAGAGAGAATACTAAGAAACTTGAATAACTCCTATTAGCACATTTGACTGCTGCAGCAGCAAATTCAGTCGTCACGCCACAACCAGAATATGTAAAGCAGGATGTTTTGAACATGCAGGGAATACTTATTAGACGTAAACGTTTAGCAGGATCAAAGTATAGAATGCCAAAAGTCATGCAAAAATAGCAGAGTAGAATGTGTACGTATGTAATGAGTAGCAAAATAGAAAGATATAAGAATATGAAAGAGTTATACCTCACCTACATATATGATATGTAAACAGATATGCTCTAGTGTCAGTGTAAGGGAATGTGGTTTAACAATACACACTCGTCAATTGAATGTAGATTCATAGTTTCTGCACAGAATGTGAAGATTTAGACTTCAGTCAGAGTTAGTTTACTTCATAATTCCAGATGGAGGGACCATATGTACTACAAAAACTGACATGTGGATAAGCTACACTTTTTGAGGTAGAATACAAATTGTGAATTTAAGGAGTAACTGAGAATGTCTTCAAAAAAAGTATCAACATACAAACAATCACCTGTCACATGTACTGTTATTACGCAAGAATGGGGATGTAGATGAAAATCTTTTATGGGGAGATTTGAATATTGTGTAAAAAAACACACTCGAAGCCGAGATTCATTGTGTCAGAAAAGGCTGCAGACACACCAATTATGGATGACTTAAAGGGGAAGTGCTAAAATAACAACCTATATATGTATTCACTGAATTTGCTTCATTCAGAGTGCATCCACAACAACAACACAAGCATGAACAATTAACAGACGAGACTGGGTTGTAACAACTGGCACGTTCAGAGTTTGTTGAATATATCAGGCAGTAGATACAGTATTTAGAGCTTTTCCATTAAACTGGATAAAACGACGATAGAGTTGGAAGATTCTGTCACTCAATATGTCACATCATCTGATATTTGTGGAAACATCCCTTGGGGAATGGTTGATGCAGTCTATTCATAAAGATATTTGACTTTCTGCAGAGGATGTGTGCTGCTGTGAACCTTCCTCTCGACACCATTGCACCATTAGTTTAACGTTGTGAAATCTAATGGTATCGATGACATTGTGCCGACTTTGCATTGTAACACAAAAAAACAGTGTTGTCATCCCTGACAGCGGCTCTGATGTCCTCTGGTATACAGTGTCTCATTCACTGGCAGCAACTGCTTGCATTACATCTGGCCTGTCGTTGTTATTTCACTGGCAGCTTCACTTCATGCTGCCACCGTGGCACACCAGTCAGCTTCTGTCAACACTTCAGCTGTAGTTCCACTGGCAAGGCGACCTGATTTCTGCCAGCAGCCCTGATGTGCATAGAACCCCGAGCAACCAAATGTGGACCACGCTGTCAGTGTTTTTGCTTCCCTGTCCTTCTGTGTAGCTGTTGCTGTCACGCTGACTTACTCTTTCAGAAATAACTAAACAGGCTAAGTGCGGGGTACAAAAAAGACTGTCGGTATCTATAGCCCACAAGGCAGTAATGTTATTACCAATGCTGAGATAGGCGAAGTCAGCAGAAAGTTGATCGAAACTTAGGAGGCAATACGGAGAAGGAGCTCTGCGGCAGTCCCACATTAGACTTCAGAATATTGTAATGGGAAAAATATGTTTTAGTATCATGTAAAGTTTTAAAAGATGTACCACTGAAAGAGAAAGTGAGGACCACAGACACTGACAAAACACAGCAGTCTCCTGCAGAAGTAGTTCATCAGTTTATGAACCCTAGCTGATCACACGCTAATGTGTTATTACCGCACAAATCTAAATTTGATGAGCTAACGATAATGAATCTTCTGTTTTTGTTACCTGATTAGTGAAGCTCGGTACGTTTTTTTTAAATGTATTCGTCATTTACTGTTAGTTTGCAAAAAGTGAACAAAAGAAAGAGTCCATCCATCATCACGCGGTCATCCTTCTCAGGCGCCATGCAATGCAGAGCCACAGAATGCTGAATAGAGCTGCATAGTAATGCAGGAATATTGATTGATATGCGTGTCCTCTGAACTCCATTTCCTCGTTGACAAGTGAACAATTGCACCTCCGGCTGGCAGAATGTGCGTGTGTTGTTATGGCGTCTGAGGCATTAAGTCTCACACGGTCTCTCTTGTGCTGGATGCTGGATGAACAGCTCGCTGTTTGCAGAAAACCTAATATGGGATTATTTTGAGAAATGTTTGCTGATTTTATACACAATAAAAAAAATCTGGTAAAACAAAACATTCAGTAATAATTAGATTTTCAATCAATTACACTCGGATGAATAATATCATACCATGTTCATACACCTCAGTGAAGATCTAAGGAGTGCTTTGTGATATATCATTCTGCCAGTCCTGAGAACGATTGTCATACTCCATTTCCCACCGAAAGAAAGCGTTCTGCCCTGCAGCAGTTTCATTAGAATAGTCCTGCTATGGTCGACTGAGAGGTCTCACAGACTGACTCCATTTCTAAAATGTTTTAAGGTGTCTAATGATGGAGAACCAAGTTATATCATTTTCTATATATCATTTTCAGCCAGATTTTTCTATATCATTTTCAGCCAGATTTTTCAGCTATCCAGCAAAGGAGTGTTCATGTTTTCAATTAGGCTTTCACAGAAATGTGCCGGTGCCAGAGTGTGTTTGGTACTGTTGTCATATTCCCAAGGACTCCTCGTCGGCACAGAGAGAGCAAATGTTCTCCCGCTTATCTGCAAAAAAAATTTCCTTTGAGTTTTGTTCCTTTTATTTTTTATCATCAGCCTCTACACTTTGGAGGGAGTGAAGGCATCCCTGTAGTTTGACTCTCTGAAGTTCTTTCCTGTATGAACTCTCACTCACACACACACACACACACACACACACACACATATTCACCTTTCCTTCTACTCTGACTTTGCCTCTCTTTATAATAAGCAAGCAGAGACCTGCAGGTGACAGATAAGGCATACAATATCTGTTCCAAGCCACCTGAGCACAGCATTTCCTTCCTCACTTTCTCCCCTGCCCTGTACCTCCTCCTCTGTTCAACTCCTCTTCCTCCTGCTTACCCATAACTACTTGCTTCAGTGTCTCCACATTTGGCTCCTTGATCTGAATAGTCTAGTGAGAGATCAGCGCGGAGCCTTGCCGGTGGACAGATCATCACGGCGTACATAACGTAGCATTTGGTTAGCCTGCCGTAGAGGTGTCGGGTAATTCGATCGACAGAAGCAGCACCGTCCTCTTAGCTTTTGTTTGCCTCCAGTGCTTTTATTTCCCATCGGAGTGATTTCAAACAATTTGGCACAGTTAGACACTAACTTTTATCATTTTATTTGATGGGTGATTGATTTTTGAAATAGCGGAGAGGTGGCAAAGTGGCAAACAGTGCAATGTAACAATACACAGTCTTCGATAAATGCATTGGTGCAATCATCGCACACAGTGAGATAGAAGAGTTGGGATGGGGAGCCTGTCACCGATAAAAGAGATAAAGGAAAGGAAACATAAACATAATATAGTGAAGCGGAGAAGGAGTCACAAGGAGCAATAAATAGCAATGAGCAGGAATATGGAGGCGAGCAAAGAGAGTCAGGTGATTTGAATAGAACTGAGCGAGGGGAAGCGATTAGCCGAGAAGGATGAGAGCATCCATCTCGAGACGAGCCCCGGGGCCGAGCGATGTAACTCTATATGAGACAGAAATGACATGAAAGCAAGTTTTGCCAAAGCTGAGCTTCTCGTTGCTCTCCCTGGTCTGCCGGGCTGCTCAAAGCGGCGGATAGAGAGTGCAGCGATGGAGCGCATGTTTGCCCCCGCAACGAATTGTTGTTGAAACACCGCCGCGAGGCTCGCAGGATTTAGCCAGATGCTGGGGGAGCCCTCGCTGAGAACAAGAGAACCACTGCATATCCAGAGAAGCATGAGCACACACGCACACAGAGGCACAGTGACATCTGACAGTGATTGTTCTGCATATTTAATTCCAAAAAGCAACTGCAACCTCCAAAAGAAACTTCCAGAAGGTCGCAGGACCGTCACGTTGAAAGACTCGCTATAAACGTGACGAGCACAGAAGTTGAAGCTTTTTTTTAAAGTGTCTGAGCATCCCCTTAGTCATTTAAGAAAATGAATTGATTTAAAATGCACACATCAGCGGCTCTCATTACGCATTAATTAACACAAGTAGACAAAAGAGAATCAGATGGTGTGGTGACTGTGGGAGAGTGGGAGAGGGATTAATCCTCAAATCTCCTCTATCTCAAAGAAGCTTCATCTGGGCCTTTTTCTTAGCCGACGTTGTTTTGAGAGAGGAAAGGGAACAGAGTGAGAGGAAGTGAAGGTGGTGTGAAGGTAGGAACCGAGGGCTGGACGATGGTTTGAGGGCATCGAAAGCTCCCCAATGACTTTGTGTGTTGTGGGAGATACGGTATGCTTTGTGTAGTCACAAGCATGATGTGTGTTTGTTTTGGTTGTGTGTGTGTGCAGAAGTTTCACTGTGCATCTGTTCTTTCAGTGGACAACACACATTTCATGCTCCTGTGCATAATAACTGTGTCTGTGTGTGAATTTGTGACAATAAGGCTCTCCAATCCTGCTTTCAGTTTCACAGTGCGCTGTAGGAAGACTCTAGATATTTACTTTAATATCAGTGCAATAGTTTAAAAAAGGCGAAATAAAAGGCAACAAAATGCTTAAACTCGTGAAGACTGCGCCGCCTGCGGCTCACAAGTACCATCAAAACATGAATTCGGCTTCTTCTTTGAACAAAAGGGTTTAGCAGTTTTTACATTCAGGACACATCTTGCAAAGCATTTACATTGTTTGCCGGGTACACTCATTTACACATGATTTAAATTACAATGCATTATAAACACAATTATGTATAGTCGTGTCTGCTGAATGGTTTCTTGCATCACTCTTACCACGCCAGAAGCACACCCAAGGGTAGGCATTTGCTTACGCACTGCTTTAATGTGCACTGGATAGCGTGCAGATTTTGGGAGTATAACTGCCACCGCACATCGTGTTCAACTTTTTCTTTTTTTGGCATTGACCCCATCAGAGTAATCATTGGCCTCGAGGTCCTCAGAGAACTGTCCGTCAGAGAGAGATGTTGGGCAGCAAGCTGACAATTAACATTAGTCTGCTACATGAGTAAACTGTCAAAACATCGGCAGACAACATCACCCTTGACCCTGATTGGTTTGGTGAAAATTACACCACGCAGTAAACGACGTCCAAGATCTGCAAAATTAAGTGTCAGCAAAAATGTTTGGGTAACATGGCTGTGTGTAATTAAACTTGCCAGGTTATTTTGTACATTTCGGTAAGCCGGTCAGCGGGAATTACTTGTTTCACAGCGATTGTCAAGGAAATTTGGCTTATTGTAGCAATGTCTGTCCAACTAAGATGTTAATATGACCAAAGGCCTAATTTCGTCCACCATCGCCACATAGCCGCAAACGCTCTCTATTCACCGACGGTACAACAAATAGCTTTAACCTTCTGGTTTATGTATGGAGCGCTGCTCTCCGAGAAGTCAAATCCTTCATTTTAAACTCCAGGGATGCTCCCCTCCCACAGAGAGTAATCTGCAGCTTTCTATTTGTTACATCCTCCTAAGACTGTGTAAGAGCTACGCCATAGATCCACGAGCACTATCTGCAGTTTTGCATAAGCACTATGTATTCAACAACCTCACTTCACAGCCCGGCCAATAAACACGAGTAATCCAGACGGAGCTGTATATACAGTGACCGTCTGCTCACAACCAGCTGTAACTCCTGCCTCTCCATTAGGGTCGGCAGTAAACTGGACATTAATATATCGTGTCAGTCAGATATAGAAAGAATAAAGAACGTCATAGTGATTAAAAGTCCCTCCGTATGTATTCACTGTTGATATCCTTTAAGCTTGCTAATAGTTTTTCACATAGCCAAGTCCTCCCTGTCAGTGCCCAAATAATTCAGGTGCTGTAGATTAAAATGACAAGTTAATCCATTTTCAATTTTTGTGGTAGAGACGTGTGAGACGCTGAGATGGTGGTCTGTTCATGCCCTTCGTCAGAAGCACTCAGAGTGCTGGCGGAGAGAGAAAGGTGTGGGAGGGAGCATGAAATGGCGTAGGTGAATATAATGGCAGCAGACTGAGGTGTGGGAGTGGAATGTAATGGTGCCAGTTTATCAGAGCCAACGCACACTCGTCAGGCACAAATAGGGGAGGTTGCACATGTCGCCGCCCATCGATTTGAACTCTGGGACAGGTTCAGGTTTTTGCTTTTGTTAGCCTAAAGCGTGTTCACAAGGCAGCGTTGAACACGCTTTAGGCTCTCGGCCGTTGGTCCACAGGAGAGAAAGGCCGAGCAGTTGGCAAGATGTTGTTAACTACTGCTTACAACGTGGAACTGAGGGGGTGCTGCTTCCTATTTCTGTTATTTAAATTGGAGTTTTAATTGTTTTCCAGTATAAACAGAGTGCGTTTTCAATGTGAAGGTCTGGCAGTAGCAATTAGCATCTATACGGCTGTTATCCGTCGGTTCAAATGTATTACGTTCTTCCACTTATCTGGTGTGTGTGTGTGTGTGTGTTTTTTTTTCTTTATCTGAGAATATATCCTCACTTGTTCATTCCTAGTCATCCGTTCCCTCTCTCTCCCTCCCTCCCTCCCTCCCACCCACTCACCAAGGCTAAGTGTCACTTCTTTCAGAGCTGCTGTTGTTTAAGGACCTGGTTTCCATTAGCTATGGCCACACAGGGGGGGGGGGGTCACTCCAAGGAGCAGAGTCTGCGTGAATCATCCCCGTCCTTGAATCAGCACCAGACAGCCATTGCCGCTCTGGTCCCGTAGATTAAAAACCGTTCCCTCCTAAACCCGTCGTCATTCAGTCACCATGGTGATGGTGGTCAAGTGACGACCTGCACCCACAGACTTTTGGTGGAATTTCACTCCGAACAATAGCTCTACTGTTGCTTTTGGGTAGAATTGTAGTTTGAGTGAGTTTTTTTTCTTTTGTCTGTGTGTTGTATTGTGGTTGCGTGGGTCTACAAGTGATTGTTTTCCGTCACTTCTTGTTGCCATTCTTATTACACTTCCACTTTAAAAGCTTTCTGGATGGATGAGTCAAAGCAAAGTACAGGTTCTCCATCATTCAATAAGAATATAGCACAACAAGTTTGTGGTGGCTTAGTCCATGATGGCCAAAAACGTTGAATCGTGATAAATGATCTGATTTTGAACCGTTCGATGAAGTAGCACTGTGAAATGTAAAACACCCAAAAGGACGTGAAGAAGCTCATCAGCTCACTGATTTGTGCTTCTGCGAGCATCACATCAGCATCAATGTTTTCTATGCCTGGCCTCGTCTGCAACATGTCCCTGCTCCATCGACGCTTGGCTTGAGAGACGTGCCCCTCTCTGGCCCCTCAGCACACACTCACTGGTTGGCTGACGGCACAAAGGAGGTGAGATCTCTGTGTGAATGGGGCTCTGTCTGTCTAAGCCTTTTCATTCTCTGCATCTAAATCATGTCAGTCATTAGCCGTACGGCCACTCTTTTCACAATACACTCGCTATTTTAGAAAATTGTGCCTGCCTACTCTGAATTGTGCAAACTCCAATGAGGCTCACAAGGCCATTATCTTTCTCCAACAGTATCGCATTGAAGAAAGACCAAGAGGTGTTGGGGCTGCACCAATACTGCTATTGACTGCTCATTAGTCACCCTGCTAAAGTACTCAATAGCTGTGACGTACTCTTGATTACTTCTTTGAAAAAGTTTCGAGATTAATAATGAAGTCCTTCAGCGTGCAGTAAAAATCACGTAAAAGGAAAATTTAATCACTTCTTGTTTTTTGGTTTCTCTTCGAAATGTTTCCATAAGTTTGCACAAGAGAATTTTTTTAATCTCAGTTGGCCCTAAAGAAGGGAAAAATGCTGTTTTTGCATTTTTACATTGCATTGAAATTAAGAAACCAGAGCAAAAGAAGAGCACTGAATATGATTGCATTCTCTCGGATAGCTTTGATGAATGTTGGAGAAATTGAGATGCATTACTTTCAAGAGATAGTTATGTGCCCAGAGCTCAATTTAATTTCCCCCCCACACAATATTTTTGACCACATTATCATTTCTTCAAGCATGTCTAATGCAGCCATCCATAAGTAGCAGAGTCACTTACAAGCATTAAAACTCTATTCTGCCTCACGATATTGTAGAAAGACTGGTGTAATAACGCAGAAAAACAGGAGCTGAAAAATAATAATAAAATGTGAGTCATCAACACTGGCATCAGGTGCATCTTATCAAAATAAGTGGCTCCATAATTTCCTTGGCTGACACATTGCAAGAGGATGACTGAACCCTTCTTCTCGTCTCATTGCTGAATACTGCGTTACCTTTCCATGCGTGATTTCTTCATGATAACCTGACAGGAACTAATTCAGTGTTGAATATGACACAACGAGGCAGCATGAGCCCCACATGCATCAACAAACGTGGCAATGCACCAAAATGGTGCGCAGCAATTACGAGTAAACCGATGGACACCCTTGAGTGATGCACTAGGCGTCAGGCAGCTCTCGCTATAATGGGCCGGGTTATTCTCTGCAAATGCTTTTTCTGCCAATACTATAAGTGTGCATTCACCCGTGATGTGATTGAGCCGAAGGTGTTGCTCGACAGGCAAGGAAAGGAGCCAGGCCAGTTATACATGGTGTGATAGACTGCAGATATTCGTTTAGGTGGTGATAAAGATGAGGGTGAAATGGTGTGCGTGTGAGCGTCCATATGTGTGTTTGGTGTGCATCTATCCATCAGGGAAATGCAAATAGAAGGAAGGCTTTGGTGGAATGGAAGAAAAAGAAGAGTGCCCCGGAGAGAGGAAAGAGGGATTGCATGTCAGAGAGTGTGAGAGGTAGAAATGTTACAGGATGGTGAGAGGGGTGAGGGGTTTAATATGGGATGGGGGAAAAAAAATACAAAATGTGAGTGTAAAGACGAAGAAGCGGAAGAAGGATGGAAAGCACAAGGGAGAGAGTGATGGAATGCGAGAGGGAAGCGGATGGAGATGAGGGAAGAACAGATAAAACCATCTGGATTCATTATGTAAAAAGACAGGGAATCAAGGGGTGAGCACAAAGAAGTGGAGGGAAACAGGGAGGTGGAAACAGTAGCTGGGGAAAGGGGTCATGGGTGCCGGTAGACGGAGAAAAACCACTAAAGACGGGTACTGAGTGGAGGAAAAGATTCGAAGGTAAGCAGGAAATACGGCATCTGCAGAGATGGGAGTGATCAGGCAGGAACCTTTGAAACAGGTACAGGAAGCAAAGGTAAGAGCGAAACAGAGCAGCACTGCATGTGGAGCAGGAAACAATAGAGCGAGGGATCAGGATGAGTCGATTGAAGTCGAGCTACTGTGGTGCGGTGGGAATGAAACAAAGCAGGGCAGATAAAAGAAGAGAGACGGGAGGGATGAAAACAGCAAACAAAATGGAGAACAGGATTGTGAGTGTTGATGGGAGAGTGGAGGGAGGTGAGAGACACTACGTGGTGTGAGATTTTGAAGGTCGAACTTGAAGCTCAGAGGTTGAAGAGGAGGCTTAGATTAGTCCCTGCATGCAACGGTGCTCTCGTTCATGGTAATTATTGGATTCTGCACCATCTTTCTCAATTGCTGCTTTGTCTTTCTGTTTCTTATTGCTCTCACTCGTCTCTCCGACTCATGTGCCATTAACCTCCCATCTACCTTTTCTCAGTTTTGGCATTTGGCTTCCGTCTCCACCCTTTTCTCATCCCTTCTCTTCAGCATCTCACCTCCTCGTGCCCCACTGTCTTGTCTCCTCTCATCATGGGCTTTCTCCTCTCGCCTCTGTTCTTTTGCTCTTGCTTCCTCTGGCAGTCTGCGGTCGCTACGTTCAGATGTTCAAGGCTTAAATGCAATGCTCAAGATGATAACACTCTGTTCCTGCTCGAGTGTTTTTTTGTATTTTCACCAACCTCTCCAACACCCTCCTCATCCTTTTTTTGGCTCTCTGCCTCGCCCATTCTTCCTCTTTATGTTCTTCTCATTGTTCGACACTGTCAAATAGACGCCCACGCGCTAAAGGCATGTTAAAACCATGCTGGTGGAAGTCAGGGAGTAGGGAGGGGAAAACCAGCCAGGGATGGATAGCAAGATGCAGTGAACAATAGAAAGAGATTTGTGTGGTGGATTTCACCTTTGGTCCGTCTCTTAAGCCGCTTTGTTTGGTGGAGAGAATGCAAGGACAAGTGTGCCTCCAGGACACACGTGTGTACAGATCTGTGGTATACATTTGTAACCTGCTGGGTAGTTCAAATTACACTATACGGTTGCAGCAGAGACGCAGAGAGGAAGAAAAATAGTTTGTGCACAATTTTGCATTGCTCTCACAACCCAACGAAAAGGCCTGAGTTATTGTCCCATTCAAAATAAAAGCTGATTCTCACCTGAGACAATTCTTTATAAAACACAGATATTCAGTTGATTGATTAGTAAACAACATGAGCCCTTGTGTAAGTGATATCGACAGTCAGTATATCAGTATATCAATGTACATTTCTCCCTTTCTGAATTAGTATTGAAGTTTTCACGAGTAGACTGAGAGCAGACATTGACAGATGTTTTCGCATAAAGCTGAACATATACCATCTGAGGCAATGGTTAACTGATAAGTACTGATTATTTATTAATAATCAGTATGGCATGGCAGTTCCTTTTTGCTTGCAGTACGAATTGATCTTCCACACTGCTTCAATTTCTTATCTGAAAAATACATTGCGTGTTCCTCCGAGATGTAGAAAAGCTCAGATCTTGGGGCGTGTTGATCAAAGTGATATCAGTACAACTGGTGGTCCTGGTTAAGTATTTCTTTGTAGATATTTTTAATACGATTTACTCGCATACACATAATTGCACTTTGATGAGCATGTTTAACAACTTCTTGGCTTTGCATCAAAGCTTTACAAGCATGTAGTTCTGGTAAGATATTGATGAAAGGCCGTGTTGCTGTTTCCTGTGTGTGTGTTGGAGTACGTGTGTTATGGGGCGTGTGTGTTTTTTTCTGCGTGATTATTGCATTTGGGGGGAAAAAACGATTTTTTCGATTTTTAAATAAGAAAGAAAACAGCACACAGTGCTTTTCATCAGGGTTATCGGCCATGTTGCAAACGTTTGACTCTTATTGCCTGTAAAGGAACCTCACAGTGGCTATAATGTGCCTTTAGTTACCCTTTTAATTGTTTAAAAAACTCTTCACGGGCCTTTGCTTTGAATGCGTCGAGCTATATGCGATTTCCTTGTTAGACCACTCACAATAGATGTGGATGTTTAGACCAGGGTGCATCCCTGAGGGCCGGCTCTCGAGTGGTGTTTTATAGTTACTAGCCTCGTTTCTCGAAGCAGCATCCTCCAGCTCTGCCAGTCTACTGGGAAACATTTTAGCTGTGTTTGTATTCACTGAAATATCATCAATTTTTATTTTCCTCATCAAGTTTCGTTTTCTCTCTAAGACTGTCTTGCAATGTTAAACAGGGTTGAGAATATGTTGGTTATTCGCCTTTAGAAAGTCGTATTCATGTTTTTAACTCGTATCACCCTCATTTCTTACTAATGATACATATGCAGATTGAGCAAAGTTACTGTTCAAAGTTAGCCCAAGTCTGACAATGTTGACCTGTTCCTGTTTTTTTTCCAAATAGCATTTTTTGTTTCTGATATTTAATGAGCAGTACAGCCACATGTAATCATTGTTATGGCCTGCTGTGTCTCAGTTCCACACATACTAACTTTTAAAGAGTATGTGTCCCACTTGTTTTTGTCGTTATAATACAGTAAATTGCACATGCAGCTCCAGGGGCGTTGTGAATGGCAGAAATTAAGTTTAGAAAAACACTTTGACTCATGTTAAGGCTAAATCTCCTCACAATGAAAATGGAGCCGGCTAGCACACGTGGAATGATAGCTTTCCAGACACACGGCGCTAAAAACATTACCGAAACTGATTTACAATTATAAGGAATTTAATTCCACTGATGCAAGCACGATCACAGTTATACATGGAGTACATACTCCTATGAAATATTACAATATCAACCCTCTTTGGAAAAAACTACCTCTGGTCCCAGGACACAGCCGTCCTGCAGATCCACAAGCTAAAGAGGCAGAAAAACACTTCTAACCCCCCCACATATTAATTCACGACTCCTCCCCTTCCGTCTATCTCAATTTCTATTGGCCAAATTCCCCTATGCACTTTTAGCTACTTAATCCTATATCACTTTATGTTTATCTTAATTATGCATTCCCAAAACCCTTATGATTATGACTAATTATGAATTATTAATTATGAATTATTAAACACTTTTATTATATCTACTAACTACAGTTTTTTGCTCAAATTTCTTACAATTCCCCCCTAACTCACAGTTCACTGTGAGTTAGCTACTCAAATGTAGTTAGTTATTCAAATGTCCCTGGAGACCTCCCCCCTACTCAATCCAGGGAGAGGCTCCCTATCTATCTAAACAGAGGCAAAGAATTCATGCACACAGATATCATTTCAAGTATTTCTGTTCAGTTCGTTTCAAGATAGAGTGCG
Source organism: Melanostigma gelatinosum (assembly GCF_949748355.1). NCBI lineage: Eukaryota > Metazoa > Chordata > Actinopteri > Perciformes > Zoarcidae > Melanostigma > Melanostigma gelatinosum. The sequence continues at coordinate 16,332,388 of NC_136634.1, forward strand.
TTGAAAGTCACTGCCTTCCATGTCTTGGGGCTGGCAGGATCAGGATACAGCCTGTAGGCTAGAGAACACATACTGAGAAGCCTTGACTGTTCTTTTACACGTGACAAAATTACATTTCTTAATCTTTACACCCTAAAATCCCTTTATAACCCAATTAAACAAAAAATTTAATCTCCAAATACTCATCCAAAACAATCCGTCTATTTCCCAAACTTCCAACATCTCACTGGATGTTTTAGAAGTCCACCTGGGCCTTTATCAGGTCCTTCAGGATCTCCGAGAGGATGGTCAGGAACCGCTTGTGAAGTTCCGCTATGGCACCGCTGGTGGCCTCATCTAGACTGTGGCCATCAGAAGCTCCAATTCTCCCTCATCCTCGTCACATAACTGGTTGCCTGGACTGGTGTCTGGCTCATCGGTGAAGCAATAAACCCCTGTAGAGGTCCACGGATGCAGGGGAACCCCCATCCACAGACAACTCGGAGGCTTATGACGACAGCACACAGAATAATTACGATTGCCAAAAATGTATGTTTTCACTGGCCAAGCATACTTCCCAACCAGTCGGTGAACGGATTCGTGACACCAGAGTTGTCTGCTAGCTCTTGGCTGAGTGCTGTCAGTCCCTCCAGAGCCCTGGTCACCGATCCATCTGGAGCTGTGTTATTTGGAATGAAAGTACAGCACGCAGACCCAAACATCTGGCACACGCCACTTTTCTCTGCTAAATCATATCTAATGCCATTCTGTTCTGCAAGGTCATTAAACTAGTCTTCGCCAGCTGTGCATGCAGTCCTGATATGGCGTCACTGGTGAAGTTTACTAAACGCTGTTGGTTATAGTAAATGTAGTTGATCCAATCGACATTTTTATTAATCATCACCCTCTGAGAGAAAACAGATTCTAAATCTGCTGCTATTTGATTTCTGGCTTGAAAGTCATTAGACACCCCCCTTGGCAGTCTTATGACATCTTATGTACACTTGGTCATCAAAGGCTCCCTTTGGGCCACCGGCATCTCTTTTGGATCTTCTGTTAGCATGTGGGCGTGGAGAGATGAGTTCTCTATAAGTTGCATCAGTGACAGGCAAGATATAGAATGACAATATAAGTTGCACCAACGCACATCTATCTGTCCAATCTTTAGGCAGGATTGGATATATGGTTCTTCCTCCACACCACCACCATAAATCAGCTCTAGGTGCTGTCTGTCTTAACACACTGGTATATAGATAGTTGCTAGCATTGTGACTGTGGCTACAATTTGCAATAATTTGCAATAATACTACCTACATTGGGCCCCATAGCTGTATCTGAGACTATACAATCAAATGGACCCTCTGTAACCTCGAACAGAGGTGGGGTATTATATTCTACAGGTGGGTGATCCCAGTGCAGCCTCTGACAAGTGTGATGGAGGGGCAAAGTGTCATCAGTAAACAGAGTTAAAATACAACTAAATTCAGGACTTATGAGTCTGAATCTTGAAGGAACTGGTGTTGCTAGGGGTTGCTAGGTCCTGAACACACAATACAATCTGTACTACTGACTTGAAGCCGTATATTGTACCCACCATAAATTCCCATCTGCCATTCCAGTTTCCACCCCTTACCTCATTCTCTGCGTCAGTCGTATGTCGAACCTGGTCTTTTTTACAGGCTTAACAATAATCCTAATGAGCCCTTGTGGGGCAGGACTATCAGTAGTTGCCTTACCCTGTACTACGTAAAGTCCTCAATCAGTCAATTTTGGGTCTGTTAAGGTAAGTCTTAAAGGATTACATCTACCCACCCCCTTTCTACACATCACAGGCATAATATGATAACAGCTTCCCATACTTATGTGTGGCAGGCCCACACTGGTCAGTTATGATGCACACGGTTTTGGTCATCCACCCGCAGGCGTGTTCATACCTGGGACAGGAAACTACTTCACAGAAGTCGAACTGGACCGTTGATGTTGTACCTTCTTTGAACATAAGAGTGAGAGTTACATTTTCATAGGTGAGTGTCGTCAGAGAAGCCTCTCTACGTGGTCTGAGATCGGTTTGATTAGCTACTGAGGCTAAATGTCGAATCCTGATGTAGTCATGCATGTGATCTGGTTCCTGTCTGTGGTTAATTCCACATACTAAGAGGGAAGCTACTGAACTCAGGAATAAAATAATTACAGACTTCCATAACCTACTGAAGCTAGAGTCTCCTAATGGACGCCCTCGCTTAAACTGTGGGGAAAACGGCATCTTCAGTACTGTCTAAACCCCTCTTTTGAGGTGTCTTTGGCTTCAAATTTTCCTGTTTGATGTTCAATCCTGTCTCTGCGAGTGTCTTACTCGTTACCTTCGCTGCTGCACAGTGAGTGAGGTGGTGCCAAGTTGCTCCCATTTTACCTTTTCTGCATGTGAGGTTGCCAATACTACCTCCCATGGACCGGTCCACCTTGGTTCACTCCGCCTGCGCTAGTGGACTCTTATCCACACCAGACTGCCTGGTGACACGTCAGCCTGCTTCCTTTCGTCAGCTGCTGCTTCTGCGTTTGTCACCTGAGAAAACAACACTCGGCTCATGTTAGTTAGAGCTCCCGTATATTTCTCAATTTCTAGAGTTAGCAAGTCTAGTTGTGGTTTATCATGACGTTATTAAATCTCAAAAATTGTGAGTAGCACCTTTACTGAAAACTATTCTAAATGTGGATCTACAAAAAATGTTTGACACCTTACCATATCCCCCCTTCACCACGATATCTCTGCTGTAAGGGATCACATGGCAACCATCTATGTATCTTGGCTATACACTGAACCTCCCCATGGTCCTGGTGACAGCATGGGCATCTGTTGATGTCTCATGGGAGGAGGTCCAGCTGGACCTGGTCGTAGGTACTGCTGATGTTGTGGTGGGAACGGAGCATGTTGTGGTGGTGCATTGGGCTGTCTTCCTCTTCCCATTTGCCTTGGGCAGTCTCAGGCCCAATGGCCCCATCTCCCACAGGTGTAGCATTCACCAAACCTGTCAGGGTTTTCTCTGTTTGCTGGTTGGCCATATCCGCCTGCTTGGTAAGCTCTGCCTCTATAGGGCGGAGGCTGGTAGTACTCCACCATGGGGGCTGGCTCTGCTGGAGTTGGTGGCTGCTGGGCTTCTGCTGCTATCATCTGTTTCTTGGCCCAGATTCTCCGCATTGCTGACCAGAAAACTCCTCGAAAGTTGTCAAATGGGGTTTCATCCCCCCTGTTGGTCGTTCCTGTACTTACCTCCAAAATGTTCAATTTGGCTGTTCCTTCGGTGTGGATCATCACGGCACGGATGTCTCCCAATGCCAATTTATCAGCTGCTGTGAGTTTTTCAAAGACACGGATCCACGGATTGGCTCCACCTGCCAGCGGTGGCAACACCTTTTCCAGTGCGTCCATGTCTCGATGTCCCCATGGCACAAACTCAGCTTGTCCGTTGGATTTTACCAGCTCTCCTACTTCCTTACTCTGCTTCTTTAATGTAAACATTATGCAGCCTAGGAGTATTCAAATGTGTGTATTACATGTGCATGCTTGTCATCACATGAATCAAAATCAACTCACCCTCTGTGCTGTATGGCGTGTGGCCGTTGACTCCAAAACTGGGATCCACTGCTTCACTTCCCAGATCTGGACCCACTCAACCACGCACCTTGACTAAAACAAACACAGAACTGCCAAAAGTTCAGCAGTAAATGTTAGCATACGTCTGTAGTGTAAGAGAGGTCAACGATCTCTCAAATATGTTGCGCCGTCCGTGTCAAAATTGATTCTTAGGAACTATGTAAAATAGTAAGTGTACCAAAATTAGTCAATACTGGATATGTGAAGGAATCTCGAATCCAAAATTGAAGCTAGAATTCCGAAATCAAACTCAACATCTAAATCAGAATCACAATCCCAATCCAGTTCCAAATCAGAATTCGAAAGGTTTAAAATTGGAAGTAAAATGAAATTAAAAAACAATGAATAATTAATCAATTAAATATTAAATTCAACTTTAAAATCAATAACTGTGTTCAAAGATATTCAATCAATTCAAAGATGCACAATAATGAATCACAATTAAGTTCAAGAATTGAAGAAACACAACTGAAACCATTAATCTTTGTTAAAATGCTGAATTAAAACCAAAGTCAACAACTAAAGTTATAATGCTTAATTAAAACTAAGGTCAGGATATAAGCTCACAGCTCTTAGACAATGAATCTCTGAAAAATTCACAGATTCTAAACACTTATTTACGATTATCTACCAGTTACGTGTGTTTTGCATTTATTGTACTATTTTTCTAGCTTCCTGTTGACGTTCTAACTTGCCAGAAGATATGCTAACGGGAATGCTAACGGCTGTGCTAACAGCAAAAACGGAGCTTCTAATAAAGCATACGCACACACAAGTTTCACCAAAATCCCACACATTAATTCCACACATACGCCTCTGTCTCCTCTCACAACCCACCGGTTATTTTCTTTTATAAATACTTTTATTTTACATACAGAGTACCGCAAAACCGGAGCTACACGTAGCTAGCGTTAGCTCCTCACGGCGGCTACAGATCATGTAATGTTATACCTCATTTTAAACGTATTTCCACGCTGCTAAAACACAGACTAGACACACGTATTATTGGACTTAATGTCCGTTTTTTTAGTAACCTTAAATCCTCTGGTTTAACCAGACCCTACGATCGTCGTATACAACCTTTCACCCAGTGTGTTCTCACAATCGTATCTCCCCACAACGCTATCGCCAACACGGCAACCACGCACATGACAAGACACAATTGTTACCGGACTTATTTATCTTTTACCCACCCGAACGTCCTTTAATATCTTGCATTCAAAAGCCTCCCAGCACCCCGCGGCAATCTTACCTTTTGCAGACTCGATTCCCGGCAGCAGTGCCTGGCTGCTTCCAAAGCTACCGAAGCTGTCCTGGCTCACCAGCTCCTTCTTGTCAGTGTCTTTATTCCATTTTGAACCACACCATCCAAAACTCAAACTCTAGGCAAGGCCGGCGAGGTAATCCGCGGACATCGGGCTCTGTTAGTGCAGGAATCCCCGACCCCGACGGTCTAACTCCGCCGATCTTACCTATACCGAGCAGTGTTGGTCCGCCACTCCCAAAGAACACGCAGTTCGGCCTATCAGGGCTGCCGCCCATCAACGCTTATCGATTCAACGCTCCCAGTCCTCGCAGCTTACCAAACGCTCTGAATCTCAGTATTCACTGAACTAGTCCCCTCTGCTCACCATGCTAGTATACTTCAGACTGCAAATCATAGCTTACCTCAGTGGAACGAGGCCTCCTCCGGGGAACGTCCTCACCGCACCTCAGAGCTAGCTGTTAGCAACGCTAGCCAAAGACACTTCCTCTAAATTTCCTACAAAACTAACTCACAGATTTCATGAAACGGCTCTGCCTACCGATATGATGGGCCCAGGAAGTGTGTTTGACCAGTGCAGCCTTCAGCTCACGCAGCGAGGCCGGTAAGGAAGTCCCATCTGGGGTGCAAAATTGGTTAAGGCTAAATCTCCTCACAATGAAAATGGAGCCGGCTAGCACACGTGGAATGATAGCTTTCCAGACACACGGCGCTAAAAACATTACCGAAACTGATTTACAATTATAAGGAATTTAATTCCACTGATGCAAGCACGATCACAGTTATACATGGAGTACATACTCCTATGAAATATTACAATATCAACCCTCTTTGGAAAAAACTACCTCTGGTCCCAGGACACAGCCGTCCTGCAGATCCACAAGCTAAAGAGGCAGAAAAACACTTCTAACCCCCCCACATATTAATTCACGACTCCTCCCCTTCCGTCTATCTCAATTTCTATTGGCCAAATTCCCCTATGCACTTTTAGCTACTTAATCCTATATCACTTTATGTTTATCTTAATTATGCATTCCCAAAACCCTTATGATTATGACTAATTATGAATTATTAATTATGAATTATTAAACACTTTTATTATATCTACTAACTACAGTTTTTTGCTCAAATTTCTTACACTCAAGTCTCAAAGTGAATGAAATATCATTGTTCTGTTCGTAAAAACAAAAACAGAACTACCTTACACTGCAAAAACACATTACTGTGAAAACAGTATTTATTTATACACTGTATAGTTTTAGCGTGTCGTGTGGAATTCCTGCTTCTTCATCCGGTAATTGCATCTGCGAAAGTTGTGCCTCGGCACAGAACGCCTCCACGGTGTGCTACATGATCACCCTCCCCAACACCGAATCACACGACTGATGATGAACAGCTGGAAGCTGCATTGTTAATCAGATGGTCATTGAGTTGACACACTTGCACTGTGTGCCATAGCTTGATGTGTGGTCGGCCTCATCTGTGGTTGCGTGGGCTGGAGATTGTGTTTCTGTGTTACAGAATATGTGCATGCATGCATGCCTGAGCCTGGTGCTGATGGATGGGACCCAGAATAAATGTGCATATTCTCAAAAGCATCAACTACAGAGACAAAGGAACGCGTGTGCCAGTGCACGGACCAGGATCAATTGCTGTTGGAAATGATGCCGCGTAAGTGGACATTAACATATACTGTGGCCGGCTGTTATTGATTTGGAGGAACCCATTAATGTGGCTGTCTAAGCCATTAAAAGAGACCCCTGCTTCTCTCCTGAGAGTAAGGCGTACAAAGGATCAACAGGCATAGACAAACTGAAAGGTCTGATACGAGCTGGGAAACAAAGGCATCTGGGAGGGAGGAAGAAAAACAAACATTCATTAAGCTTTTAGAGATCAAACGGAGGGAAGAATGCTGTCGATAAAGATGAACAAAAAACAAAAGCAATTATTTAATTATTCAATGAATTATTGGCATGCAATAGTAGCTGAGGAGTATTCAAACGATCGTACAGAGATGGTGACACACTTAGTATACCTTGAGGTGTCAAACCAAGATTTCTGCTGATATTTTCTTTTCTATCCGCTCCTCCTTTTTGTCAGCACAGCTCCCCATTGTTCGTTCAGACCGCACATCATGCATGGCCGGCGGTCTTTGCCGACTGGCTCCTCCTTTGTCTTCTCGTATGTAAAAGGTCATGACTTCAAACTCTGATCTCAGGGAACGCTCTGGGATCAGCCTTATCTCCCACCTCCAGGCGCTAGCCTCCCCATAGGCACTGATCCCCAATCTTTCCTTGCTTCCTCGACCCAATCTGTCACACTCGGAGCAAATATGTACAAGCTGCACAACTGACCATCATGCTCCACTTCCAATCACTCAGACAGGCAAGTGATTCCACTCCAGCTGAACACAGAGATATGAGCAGGCGCCATAGACCTTCAGCAACAGGCTGTGTTGTTCTGTTGTTCGACTTTGATAAAAGACGCAGGGGCTCCTCGCGCTTCCGCCAGCCTGACCAGGCCTATTGTTGAAGGAGAGGGGATTAGACGGTGGAACGGGCATCAAGGCTCGTGCTCTGTTTCTTAACCGGGAGAAGAACAGGGCAGATCTGAGGCCGTGGGAGGACTGGCATTGTGCGTGGACGCTGATATTCTGTGTGTGTCTTCATGGCCTTTTCTTTGGATTTACAGATTTTTTTGGCATGTCCATGTTTGCGTGTCAGCATATCCATTATTGTGTGTACACTGTACGGTGTGTGTCTTTGCAGGGTTTATCCCACCTGATCTGAAGCCAGATCCCAGCCTGACTTCCCCGTGCCGCTCTCCTCTCTGAGCTCATTCTTAGCGTAGCGTAGCCTGCCAGGATAAAGTGGGCGTGTCATGTGGGGGCGGCTGAGCTGCTGTTCACTGTACCTTTAATAGATAAGCCTTGAGCAGGCGGTCCATGCTGGCCTACCCTTTAGCTTTGGACCCCATTCACGCGCCCGTTTGTTTCTTTTCTCACCTTATTACTTTATGCAGCAATATATTGTATGATCTAAAAATCTTGTCTTGTTAAGTTAAACCTGAGAGTGCTGCAGCTTTTACTTGCAATGCTGTGAAAAATACAACCTACAAATGTAGTTTGTCTTCATGATTCTGTGTTGCTGCTGTTTGTGTTCAGATTTGATATAATGTACACATTATGTTATGTATTTGGAAACAATATAAATAATTTGATTGTACACAAACAGAAAAAACATGTCACCTAATGCTCACAAATTCTTTTTCATACATGCCAGCCCCCCTTTTGCACTTTGGGTCAAACTCAGCAGGTGAACCTGTGAGTGGCAGCCCGAGAAAGACCGGTGGCTTAATGATCGATGAAACTGACATCTACACAGGCAGCTCCGCACGCTCAATTTAAAGCAAGCAGCAATCACCATGCACTCATCTGATCACTACTGTATGCGGATGTGGGTGTAGCGCCCTTCGGAGAGTTGGATCTGCAGGCATTTACACATGGATTTTGTGGCAGGAGTGACAGCCGCAGCAGGTTTATATTAGAGGACTATGTCATTTAGTTTTTCAATAACAGTCCTTTCCTCATCATTTGTCAGCATAACACATTTTTTAGATTGATTACCCAGTAAAACAAGACACTTCCTTATCAGTGCAGTCAAGGACGCTACTGTAATGCAAATGTTTAACGGAAGGAATTATAATATTGACATTATTCTTTTCACGCCACCTTTAGAGGCGTCTTCCAAGGTTTGTTTGCCTCTCAAATGTTGGCGTCTTCATGAATGCATCTCCAGAGAAGACCTTTTTGAAAGTATTCCCTATGCACAATGTAAACACCGTGTAACAACAGCAAGCAATGACCAAAAAGAAAGCAAGTTTTGATGTGATTCATTACCAATTCTAAATACGCCTCCACATTCGCCACAAATTGTTTTGGAAATGGTATTATGCCCAGTTTACGCTGACAAAAGTGAAAGCATCATTTGCTGATCAACTCCGCCTTATCCATCTCCAAACGCACGTCTTTCATCATGCTGTTTTTTTGGTCAGGTAGCCTCTGGCACCACTTACCTTTTCAGTTCACCTTGTACCCGACTTCTATTAAATCCAACTAATTTTAGAGGCCAGCTGTGATGGAAAGAAAATGTGGTGTTTTACTTCAAATTCAGGTTTTAAATGGTTCAGGATGCTCATCCACAGGCCTTACATCATACTGTCCTCTAGGACACACGGTGTATGTTAAAGCAGGGTATTTAATTGCACTGGTGTGCTTACATCATTCTGTTCTCACCGACTTTAACATACGGGTATCCCTAAACCATCCTCATGACAGGAGTGTTATATTTCAGAGAAGAAGCAAAAAATCCATTCATTTTATATGACATTCACAGTCTTTATTTTCACATTTGAGCTGAATGAACATCCTAATTCTCTGTGAATGTCAGCCAGAGCTTTTCTTACACGTTCAACCCCGACCGGTGATACTTCTCTATTGTATTAAAGTTGTAATAAGTCACTAAATCCAATTTTCTCTCAACAGTCAATCGTCTCATATCGGCGCCCTGTCACAGAGGCTGTCAGATGAGTCTGTGTCTCCTCTATGACTCCCGCATGTCAGCCTGCCTGCTGTTTTCTCGATCTCGCTGCGGGTTACAGTTTATAATCGTCTCATCCTGAAGAGGCTGGTCGAAGCCTGCTAATGCACTCAGGCCTGAATAGGACTCTGAATCTCCACAGTCTTATCACTCAGCTCCATCACATCTCGGCTTTTGGGTGTTATCTGTGTGTGCGCATGAGAGTTTGTGTCCACTCTCAAGCCAGCCTCCTCCCCTTCCTAACTCACCTTTCGGCCCCAAAGAACAGTTGCCATGGTGACCGTACCCGTCGTTTGGTGGGGGGGGGGGGGGGGGGGATCTTTAGTCAAAGCCTCACAGCGATCCTGAGCAACCCCTCACCCCGCCCCATTCTTCATTTTCCTGCAGGAAAACATAGCCTACCCTTCACAGCCACTGAAAGGGTTTCAAAGGATTGATCCTCCCACTTCTGTGCCTCAGTTGAAGCTTGCAACTTGTGACAAATAGAACAATGACTGATGCGTCTTTGCTTCTGCAGCTTCTACTGAGGCTGATTCTCTGTGACAAACAAGCAAAAGTGATATTCACAGCCCATCTTTTCACCAACACACAAATTCATGAACACACCTTAGAGTCTTTCCCCCTGTGCTACAGAGGCTACTCTTCTGTCCCACTCCTCAGCATTAAGTCCTTTGTACTGTACATCCAGTAGTGGAAACTTCTTTATCTCTGGAAGTCGGTCCGCTCTGCTCAGTATAACGACTGGAAGCAGGGGGAAACAGCTGGCCTGCACTGCAATGATCGCCACGTTTTATGGTCGTAACGAGGAAGAGAGCATGTTTTGGTTTTACATGGATTATGTGCTGGACTATTTCTTGGCCGGGTGCAGTGACCTCAGTGAGTCTCAGGTGGTTGCTTGGCAAACTCACAGTGATGATAACACACACAGTGAAGTCGCTGCACCCAGGAAAGAATAAGTCCAGCACAGAACACCCCACAACAGGTGATACAGACACGAGAGTGGTGTCGACCTTGTCATCTAACTCTTGGCATGTCCCATAATGTCAAAACTATTCCTTTATTGAATTTGACTTCTGTGTCGAAACCCACCTCTTTTAGAGTTATAAGAAACCACCAAGTAGATACTGTACTGTACATGCTTAATTTCACAGATACTCGTACAGTATGTCAACTCAATTTAAGGACTTCCAAATGCTGCACCACACACAAAAGATGAGAACCAAATATTGTCAACATTCCTAAATATTAGGAATTAAGTATGACACTCGTATGCCTGTCCCAAGCCTAAGGATATCATCATTATAGTCGAACAGTAATCTGTATTTTTATACAGTTTTTTTCTAAAGCCTGTATTTAATGTGATGGGAAAGAAAGAAGCGGAATGACATGTAACAAATGGTCCAGGAATCAAATCGTGACCTCGCTGCTTTGGACGTTTTGCACCCATGTGATATTCACACTCAGCACTCGGCTATCAGGTCGCCCATCTTGCAATTACAAGTACCTACTGTTGTACTACTCACTTAATTTATCAGCTGCACTGCACTGCTTTTGACCCCATCCTTGCTCTCTGTTATTTTATAGTCAATGTCGAACCTTTTTGCAATAGCTGCTCCTTGAAAGTATCAGGCAGTTGTCTTCCTTTCACCTGCCCTTCAACGTTCCTGCCGTGTCCTTCCCATCTATCCCTCCTCCTCCTCCATCTCCATGGATGTTGTCCAGATGCTGGAATCATTCATTAACTCTAGTCCATCTCCCCTTAACTTTTCTAGCGGCCCACAGTGTAGCTGTGACTGAGTGTTATGGGGGGTCTGATAGTGGCAAGCAATGGAGCGGACAAGTTATTACAGGACAGGCAAATAGAGTCCCGATGAAGCATGAAAACCTCCCTTCCCCAAAGCGCCACTCAAACACACAGAGATACAGACAGACAGAAGGACAGAGTTGGAGACAGATACAGTCTTACACAACCATACAGGCTCAACTGCATGAAACCATGAAGACATAAACACGTCTTAAATGAGAAGAAAAGACAGGCAGGCTGATAGAGTACCACACACACAGCCTGTCCAATAAGTCCTTCTATCTCTGTGCATGCTAACCAGAAAGACGTGTAGTGCCATGATGGGGCACAGGAACAGGGTGACAGCACGGACATGAATAGTAACACTGGGATGTCAAAGGGATCTGGAACAGTCCTGTCGCAGAGCAGTTAACATGCTTTGCTTCCTGGCGCGGCTTGGCAGGGCAGCTTTCAACCAATCAATCTTTTATGTCCCACCAAGGGGAAGTGTGTTGGCAGGGAGGGTTTGTAAAAACAATAACACAGAACAGAGGACAACGAGGGTAATCGCACGCTAAAGTAAAGGGCACAAACCCTGAGATCTCAAGAGAGAGGGAGAGAGAGTAGTGAAAATGCTTATTACAAGAAGTAATACTCTTTTTAAAGTGTCTCATTTTCTAAAATCCAATTGTGTTGATAACTCTCGATCTTGTTTTAAAATGCAGGCACCATGAAATGATGGCATGTACACCGTTTCTCCAAAGGTTTGTGTAGGTCAGAGTGATAAAGTGTTATAAAGTGTTACATTGTGTCAAGCAGCAACCAACGTTCTTTCATTGAGGACATTGGACCTTTGCAGACTTTGGTCTAACGTGCAGTGAGAACGTCGAGTGTTTCCAGGTCTCTGCTAGCTGAAATATACCCCTCGTGATTCACAGCTTCTTAGCAAGGATGCCATTTATCAGTGTTGCCCGAGGGGATATGTCTCATCTGTAAGGTACAGCACACAAAACAAACATCATGAATCTCAACTGCAACAGTGAAAAACGTGAGCTGGGATGGATCTGCATGATGCACCAAAAAAGGACAATGCTCATCCCCAAAGTCAACGAGAAAACATTGAAACATTCACAGTTGCTGCAAAATGCAATTGATGCAGGCAAACTTGTGGTTTTCAGATGCCTCCTGTAGAGAAAGGAAAGGTATAGTAATCTCACCAAATTGCAATGCTTCCAATTATTGGGAGTAAATGCAATGGAGGGTTTTGGTTATATTCCAGGTGCAGACTTAAATTTAATAGCAGGTGTAAATTGAGTTAGAAAGAGGGTAAAAGCTGGATGATTTCAGTTTTATAATCCTTTTTAGCAAAGTTTATTGCGACCGTAGCCACCACAGTCACTTTTTAGAGTTTGTTTTTCACCCTCTAGATTCCTCTCTGCTGATTGTGTCTGAAGTGAGTCAATGCACGAGTGCACCAAACAACCCACAAGTTGCTGTTTGTAGTTTCACCACCGGTTTTCTTCCTTCTTCCTTCTTCCTTTGGGTTTCTCCACCATGTGGCATGGGTGTAGTTAGCTCACTCTGGACCACGATGAAAGGATTTCTGGGATTTTGTTTGTATCGCCGTTTTTTGCTCGTTTGAGCATCTGAAAGCAGCGTGTGTGTGAATGTGTGGGTGCGTCGATGTGTTTGAACTTTTTTTCCCTTTTCTGATGAACTTACTGTATGGTATGGATGTGCCTGGTTGGCGTGCGTGTGGGGACGCTATAATTGCACGTGGTTGCATCTTTTTGAGGGTGTTTGAAGCCAGATGGCATGCCCCCCCCCCCTCCCCTCCCCCCAACACACCCCTCAACCCAATGCACACCCTCCCGCTGTTCTGGATGCCCGCCCACTACTAACGGACAGAGTGTGAATGTGTGTGTGAGTGTATGTGTGCATGTTGCCAAGGAAACATGAGAGCTGTCTGCCCCCTAGTGGTGTCATCATTCTCTTCTCGTCACATATTGGACTTCATGTGCTGACAAGTCTTGTCACTGGTTCTGCTCCTCATTTTGTCACCCCGTCGTTGTGGGCGTAACTGTGGCTCCCGAGCTGCCAAACGAGGCAGAAGCCCCACACCTGTAATTAGCGTCAGACAAAGTGAGTGCAATAACGGAAAGCACCTCTGTGTCCAACCTCAATCAGCTGGAAATAGTCGCACTCTGCACGTATGCAAATCCTGGAATGCTAAGAGGATGGATCTCCCCCCACACACACACACACTTTGAACTCTTTTTAAAGATGGCACTTTGTGAATGTGAAATGAGTCTTCAGTGCATCGGGAAAGTACAGCACGTCTGTGCCCTATCTTTTCCCTCAGGAATGAGCCAGAGGCGGGGAATATCCCCATTCCCTTTCTTCAGAGGCGTTTTAAGTGTGGCAATTAAGATGTGTGGAGTCTTTTATTTGCCCGATTTCTTTTCATGTTACTCTGCTCATTCATGTTACTCTGCTATTGTTCACTGGCACTTTGCTTCAGTAGCTGCATACAAGCCCACAATGTGTGGGTGTGTACCAATATTCTGTCTCATCTTGTTCTGTAGCACCTCTCAATGGATTTCTGTTTTCATTTCATTTCAAGTAAGACATATTTTGATGTGAAAGCGTATTGCTCATGGGCTGTGTTACAGTTTAATGGGAATCTCTTTATTCTTAGAAGTGGTGCTCCACAGTAGTATCTGCTGGTAAAACACACAGACAAACAAATGTATGATTACACACAGTTGTGTTCTTAGAGAGAATCATTTCGATTTTAAAATGTGGACAGTATCATGATATATGAGAACCTGATGTTACTTACATTTAAAGCTTATCACCAAAGAATGAATTTACTGGTGCCAAAAGAAACTGGATTTTAGAGGCCCAATATTTAAGAGTTTAAAAAAAACCTTATGGGAGTACCAATATATACTGCTATGTATAATACATTCCCATATATATATATATATATATATATATATAGATAGATAGATATATAGATATAGATATAGATATAGATATAGATATATAGATATACATACATACATACATACACAAGGCCAAGCCAATTTATCCGTTGGTATATCCCTGAAATACCCCAGTGCTAGTTTTCACACAAAAGAAGGACAAAAAAAGGAAACCATCTAAGAACATGAGGCTTGTTCGGCTGGTTTAGAAAGGATAGCACAAAGAAGTACAGTAGAAGAGAGCAACGCTAAAAGGGATCCAGGCAAAAAGTATACGTTCCCGGTACTAAAGGGCTACAGTCTGTGTGATTCTGTCTCTTATAATAGATTTAAAGCTAGTTTGGAGCAGCGTGTGTGCAGTTCAATTTCCTTAGTCTGTGGTGGAGGAGAGGAGATGTGTGCGCATGAAACTCAAAAAGACACGATATACCCATTTCTCCACTCCTTCCCTTTGGATGTGTCTCTGTTGGAGACTATTGGACTATTGGACTATTGGAGAGAGAACAGGCAGTGAAGAAGAAACGAGGCTGGAGAGTGTAAAGGGAAAGTGGAGAAAGATTTGAAAATGGAGAGTTGACATGTTTTTGCTGCTGATAAGCATTCCATTGAGTGCATAATCCCAGCTTAGTATAGTTGTACATCCTAACAGCAGGGCACGTGTCATCGCCATGCCAGTAAATTATCAACAACAAGGGAGTAGAGCAGAATAACGGGTGCAGAGGAGAGGACGGAGCAATGGAAGCCGAGGGGCTGGAAGAGGGAGGCATTAGAGGAGAAGCAAGAGGGGGGAACCAACGGCACAGGAGTGGTGAGGGGGAGGGGAGAGGGCACTCTGATGTAATTAATGTGGCTGAGTTGAGAGGCTGCACCTTGCCGCCCTCCCCAAGCCTCCACATATGGAAGCTTTTATGAGTTTATGAACAGAGTATGGAAGCACTGTTATAGGTGCCAATGTCACCGGGGGAGCTGCAGAGTAAGGTTATTCATGTGGAACATAAGCACGTCTACTATATGACGCTCCACTCAGAAACGCTCCGATAGGGTCATGTTTACCCTGATGATTAAAGATGAAGGAAGCTGAGTGTTAAACCATTCATCTATTAGTCTTAGCTAACCATTTTGACTGTTTACCTATTAGCGAACACAACCATTTATCATTACGTTTAGCTATTTCAACCATTACCATTAGTCAAGCTTCATTAACCTTTTATTCATTGCTCACAGCTACGTAACCATTTGAACCATATACAGGGCGTCCAACTCCGCACATTGCCCATGAGATTCATGCATTCATTTTCTCATGCAGTGAAAAACAAATCTATCACTGATAACATATAGCTATAATTGGATTCATAGGCGACATGCACGCCACAGTTTATGTACATTTTAATGTTTGATATAAATAACTGATTTGAAATAATATGACAGCAGGATGAACAATGTGATCCATATTATCGAGGACATTAAAACCGGCAACAAGCTCCAGCTGAAAATAAAACAAAACCGTAAACATACAGACCAGTACAGGCTAATTTCCATTTACTGTGTGCTGTTTAATTCAAGATGTTATGATCGATGCATCGTGTGTCAGATGCCCATTGTGTCTGTCCTCAGAATCAGCAGCTGTCCGTATACTTTGTCTGCACAGTGTTTGTTTCCTGTCTCTTTTTCTCCACACGTTGGTGGTTAGTTGCTGCTCTGTGCTCACAAGTGGACACTGCTGGCTCTATTTGCATGAGCCCAGCAGCACGGCCAGATCGCAGTCAAGTGCGCCCTGCCAAGTGTCATGAAACTGTAGAATGATGAATCGAAATGGCACGTTTGATGTGCACATAAGCACGAGGGGTTCTGTGGTTATATCATAACGGTCTGATGCTGGTTGCACAAAACATAGCCATCTGCCCTGCGTGATTGTATCCCGACAGTGACATTATCTCTCCAGTTGGAGAATGCAGATGGAATGGAGACCGTCTGCCTTCATACGGCTGTAAAGGGAGCCGCCAGAGTGAAGGAAAGGCCTTCTGTATTGTACTACCAACTGGCATGACAGACGGACATTTATTCAGTCTTTAATGCCTTAACCGCCAGTTGAAAAATCTGCATTATCGTGTGAAATAATGTTATTGTTGCTGTTACAACAGTTAACTAGAGATATTACCAGACTAATGCTAATTCATGCAGCTATAACAGCATGCGCATCAAATAGAAATTATGGAAAAGCATCGTAAGCCACCAAACGGAATTAAGTATTTTAGCAGACAGACACGTTTGACTGAAAGAAATGAACTTTGCTGATTGACGATATTTACCAATTGCCCATTAAGCAGGATGCTACATTCAAGGATGTTTTCACAGTTGGCCAGTTTCATCTTTTTAAGTGAAATTCAGCATAATTTGGCCATAATGTCTGGAGGTTGTTAGGCTGATCAACGTACACATTCATCATTGACCTTGATTATTGACTTGGCTGTTTATCTCTAAATGCTTTCAAAATTTGTCTGCTGAATATATTGAATTATATGCCGGGGGGGTGTATGTACAACTAAGTTAATCCACAAAGAACCACACAAAAGCACCACTTTAAATATTGTGTATACTAGAGATGTGGTCCTAAATTTCCTGGAAATAAGTCATTCAGTATGAGAAAAGCTTAAAAAATGACCTGAGAAATCTGCGTTGACTTAGACCAAAACAACGTAATAGTCGACTAACGGGGGACAGCCCTACTTCCTTCAATTTGGACTTAAATCCTACTTTCAACAGTGTCCAGGCAGCTCTGCTATTGGTCAGCAGCAGACATGTCGCCTACCTCAGCCTTTCATGTCAGATTTGACAAGACAAGACAGAAAAGCCAGTGAACTTTGATGTTCAACTTTGATCGTGACACCTCCATCAAACGAATGAGGCACAAAGTAGGCAGTACGAGTCCATGTAGTGTGAGCACAGTACAAGTTTGAAAGCCAGTAAAATACAAAGTTAAACTTAATATTTGTCAGTCAAATGGTTCTTGATTTTCATCTTAAAGAGGGAATGGGGGGAAAAAACGTTTATCCATAGAATGAAACTAAAATATTGAATCATCGGTGAGAGTTTGTGGCTTTCCCATGTTTCCTTTTGATGTACCTTAAACACAACATCTCATCTATCCAGGACTTTGATGTGTGAATCCTATACTTCAGAGAAATTCTATTTCTGCCATCAAAGGACATGAAGTGTGCATGTGTCCGTAAGGTTACCGGTGTGTGATTCTGACTCCTTTCTTTTGAATCAGAATTATCATTGTTGTTGTGAGACCACCCTCGCCTATCTTTGAACGTGGTGATCACACCTTTCTTTGAGCCGCAACTGCAACTAACAGCTCAAAATAGTCTGAAACACAGAACGTGGAGCTCAATCACACTCACAGGACCTCCGTCCTCTAACAGAAAGGAAGCTTGCTTCAGTCTCTTTTTCTCTCTGTCCTTTCATCTCCTGTGTGATTTAAAACAGCCTTTCACTTATCGCTACTGTTCCGAATTGGCTCCCATTGTTAATGTTGCAGCATTATGACTTCCTTTTGTGTGTTTCTCTCAGCTCTCAGAGGACTGCACTGAGACCTGATAGGTGGCAGCGGAGTGATCCCTTTTTATTTGTCCTTTTTTTGTTCTACTAAGTCGTTATGGAAATCATTTTTCTTTGTTTTGGCCTTTCTCGGCTGAGAGTCCAGTTCATAATTAATTGGTAGTGTGAACTGGGGCCTGGTTGGGGCAGCGAGCGGGTGGAGCATCTGAATTAGATAGATTTAATTAAGGCATGGGGCCTCTTGACTACACACTGGTACATAAATAGGCAGTACGCCAGGCTGGTTGTTGTTGAGAATTCAACAGCATGTGTGCACACAAACGCACACTGCTGAAGACTCCCTCAGGCCTTCAAGGTCAGGTAGACTGAGGAAACATGCAGCATGGTGTCTGGAAGAACACGACAACAAGTCCAACTTTGTCAACTTTGTCCAACAGCTCTGACAAATATTGAGTTTTGATAGTTTCTCCAACCCTTAATGGTTCTTAAAAGAAGTTTGACATTTTGGCAAATCTTGTAGATAAAAGAGATTCAACCTTTGATTCATTAAAAGCATTTAGTGCTTGACTTCTTTGGCAATTCAAGTACGGTAGTCCATGAATATGAGATATGAGTTTGCAGGTCATCACAATTGCTTCTCAGCATTGTGGAGGTTGGTTTCGGGCGTTTTCCCGGTAACACTCGTCGTTTTGTTTGTTCCCCCTCTGGTGTTTCGGAGAATGCTGCTACGAACACTGCGCTGAGCAAACATGCCTTTGTGCATGCTCAAAGCTGGCGTGCCATCTATGGAGGCTCGTGCCAACGGTGCCATGCGCGAGTGTAAAAAAGAAAAAGTGAACAGGGCGTCTATATGCCTGACTATTTCTTGGAAAGGCACAGTCACTGCGCCCGGCAAAGAAATAGTCTGGTACGTAACCCAGAGGAAGCTGAAAGCTCCACCTGTTGTTTTGAGGTATTTCTGTACAGATTGAACACACAAAGCCGCGCTATCTGTTTCCTTGTGTCTTGTTGACAGTCTGTATGCAAAGTTAAGCCATCTGGCTGCTGGCTGTAGCTTAATATATGCTGCACAGGGTGGTAAGTTGTTTCCAGGCAGCGTATTTCCAAAAATGTGAAACTATTCGTTTAAGTGCACATTGTGACCTCTATCAATGCATGATTTTATCAATGCATGATATTATCTACTCTGAACCAGTAAGTGGGGTTCCCTTGAGTCAGTATAGCTTTGTAAACCATTGCAGGGTCACACTGGTTGACTTCTTGTGGAGCTCTGCACGTTTCATTTCATCCTCCCTGTAGTTCTGGCTTGTACGTGTTTGGAGACTCTCTACCTTGTGCTAAACGCAATATCCCCCCAAGCGCCTGTAAGTCTATATGAGTCAGGAGTACTTCAAAAGGCTCCAAATGGACTTGCCTTCTTTGCAGTTTCAGGGGATGTAATCCTTACAGATGGAAGCATTTTCGGACGATTGATTTCAACCTTGAGATATCTCGCAATGGTCATTTCCCGGCAATATCCTCAACGGACTGCGTGATGGCTAATGGCTAAAGTACTCCAAAGGGTTTGAACTTTTTAGGAGGCACATGGATGTTTGATGTTTACAGGCAGCAGCAGAAACGCCATTTAAAAGAGCCGCACCCCGAGTGGCTGATTTAAATTCTCACTCTGTAATATCAGTCAGCGGAAAGGTTTAAGTGCTATTCCCTCATCCCATCTGAAATAATAATAAGCTGCAGTGCTCTATGGCATTGTAGTACTCCCTTTCCTCATTTCAGGCAGAGAGTTGCCTGCCCTGCGTTTCTTGCCACTGGCCACGGCTCTCTCTCATCGCGAACGTAAAGTTCCCTGGATTCCGAGGTAGCTCGCAGACTCCCCGTTTCCCCGCGGCAAACATGGTAATGTGTGACGTCCCCCGGTGCCTTCGCTCATCTTCAATGCTGAGCAACTCATGTCGTGTTTCATCCAAAATTGCTGGAAGCTGTTTTGCCCTCACGAAGAATTATTCAGCCTCTCTTTTCTTCCTCTTTCTTTTTAAGATGGAGAGTGAGGTCCCTGCTTGTGAACTGTGGGCTCAAAACTAGCCTCTGCACAGAACACGCTGCGCTTTTTGTTCTCTTTGGGAGAGTCTGACTGCTGTTATGCTTATTATGTAGCACTCTCGTCTCCAAGAGAGGCCGCCTCTATTGAATCACACAGAACACATTTTAGAATGAACCTGAATTCACTGCTTTATATTCATGCCGGTCTTCCTCATTCCCTTCTCCATTCCCCGGGCTCTTCAACTCCACCACTCATCCTCAACTACCTATTCTTCATCCTTATTTCCTCCATTCCTCTCTTTGTCTCTCCTGCCACCACTCATCCTCCCTCTTCCCCCAACCTCCTACATCATCCATCCTCAATTTGCTCTTCATGCCCCTTCCCTCTCCCCCACAGAAGCTCCGGGGCAGGACTTTGTGACACTGGACTATCGTCTGCGCTACTACCCCAGCATCACCTATGCCGTCATTGGCAGCGCAGTTATCTTTGTCCTGGTGGTGGCGTTGCTGGCCCTGGTACTCCATCACCAGAGGAAGCGGAGCGTCCTGCTGCCCAGAGGCGTAAGAGGAAGCTCGCACCACCACCACCACCACCAGCCCCTGCTGCTCTCCCGTCTGGTCATTTTGGACCGGGGCCACGTCCATCCCGGAGGTCCTGGTCTTTCCCCCGGCTCGCCTACCGCAGGGGGCCAGTATAGCTCCACTCCTCAAACACTGCAGCTGCTGTCTGGGACCCTTTATCCCTCTGGGCTCTCCATGGACTCACCTCCGTCATACTCACAAGCTGTCCTGGATGTCAGGTGAAAGCAGTGATGGTTCTAACAGCTGTATGGAAGTTTATAAACTAAAGCTGAAATAGCATGAACGCATTAAAGCAGAAGTAGTGGCGTTAAACGTTGTCTCTCTAGCTAAATCTTGTCGAATTTAGTGTATCATTTTAATTCAACATAATACAACGAATTTGATTTACTAGTAAGTAAGTTAATTTTCATCTACACAGACTAAAGCAGTTGTAAAGGATGCTATCTGAAACATCTGTCAGCATCTGTCTCAGTGTTGCTTTTATGTGACTCATTCAAGTAACCCTTTACTCATCTGGTTACTCATTTACTAGTATATATTATTCATTTAATTATATAAAATAAATGATTATATAGAGGATTTTTGCTATTTAAAAATATTATAAATGACTCAAATATACACATAAATGTAGTGAAGGACATTCTGATTATCAGCACAGTATGATTGAAGGCGTGTACATCCAGACCTTTGGCTGGATGCTGGTCCCAGTCAAAAATATGTATTGTACAGTCCTTTGAAATCACATGTTTCCCCTCTATCTGTTTCTTCTGTTTTCCTCCCCTAGTCGGCCTCCCTGGTTTGATCTCCCTCCTCCTCCATACCTCTCAGATGGGGAGCTTCCATCAGAGGGCGAGCTGCCTCAATACGAGGGCCCTCAAGACCCTTTGAGCTACCCCAGAGCACCTCCCACTGGTCCCTCCACAACCAGAACTGTAGCCTCAGCTACGCAGCCGAGTCTGAGCTCCAGAGAGGAGTCGGACCAGCTGTAGCCTCTCTCTTGATATAACTAGTCAGATATCAGAGACTGAAGGACCAGGCTGCAGGGCCACGAGACCAGGACAGCCCACAGCAGAGACCTGCTGAGGAATCAACAAGGATTAAGAAACTGTACACGACAAAGTGTCCTTAACTTGCTGCCCACACATCGGCTTACTGAAGCACTGGACTGAGACGAGCTCGTCCTGCTAGACTGATCTAGTATGTTGGCTCCCCCTGCTGAGTCCATGGTTGCACTACATCCAAATCAGTTACACATCCATGGGATACTTCACATCTACAGTGCGTTCTGTAGTGGGGTTTATAAGAGATTTTTCTTGTGTTCAATATTAAATATCTAAATTCTAAAGTCTATACTGTTGAGGAGTCCGGCTAGATTTGATGATTTGCTGTACTTCATCATTGGGCAATGACATGTTGAAGCCTTATTCTTACTGAAGTTCTTACCGAGGTGCTGTGTCATTTGTTTTCATAGTTTAAAAGAATACATGCAGTTGTTTGAACAACAGCAGCTCAATAATAGGTACTCAACAATTTAAATCTGTTTCTCTGGTGTTGATGTGAACAGTGACCGGATAATATAGCTTAGGGCTGGGCGGTATTTTTTAAGACTCTACCGGTTTCACGGTATTTGTTTCCGCCTTAATGCAGTGGCGGGCCGTGCAGTTATACCTGGGACTTCACTGCTGTCCTGCAGCTGAAATACCACCTTATAGCAACATAATGGCGCCACAGGTTCTATTAAATAAAATATAATGTTCTCAGATGGTCTGGCTGTGGGATCCACCGTCATTCCTTAATGACGAGCCACGACCCAAAGAGAGTATTATAAGATTTTACTTTACACAACTTGAACGTACTGCTCTGCAGAGTCGTTCCTCGGCTCAGCACTCTATCATGGTGCAGCTCAACTCAGTCAGAATGCATTTGGATTGGCTGAGCTGCATCACGTGATGTGATTCACTACCCATCAGCCTCTGCTGGCTGTTAAGTTTAGTTTCACGATAGTCACGTGCTCGTCCACTGAACAATCACAGCACACTCTGCAACTCGCCTGTACATGGACACTGAGCAGCCCGCCACTGGCTTAATGCATTAATTAATTAACGCCGTAAACTAACACCAGAACGTCCGGTCAACCGGCGGTGAACAGCTGTTTGTGTGGCGTGTCTTCCGTCACTTCCTGTTTCCTTCACCTCCGATTTGCATGCTTTACCAAGCATGCAGTTCGGCGGAGAAATTTTATAAATGTACAATTATTAGTGCTACAAATTGTTTAAATGTCACAAACTGTTGTGTCGTGGTGTTTTGCCCTGTTAAAGAGCATAAGTTGTGGGTTGTTAATTGTTGTTATAATAATTGTTGTTATAAAGTAAAAGATGAGTAGGGTTCCCTCTCAATACAGGTAAGACAACTAGCTCCCTCCGTAGCACTCCTAGCGGCAAACAACATATTTTGCTGCCTGTTGAAAAGCAACAGAAGTTGTTTCGGCTGTGCGGTATATGAAAAATGTATATGTACGGGAAATTGAAACCGGTATAACGCCCAGCCCTAATGTGGCTACAGTTATAATTTAAAAAAATTACATTTTGTAACTTCTACAGTGGTACTTCAAACCAAACCCAAATCATTGAAGTGTTTCCACCAAGTTATTTTTTAGAAAAATGTAAAATTTTCCATATATATTTTCAACAATACTGTAAGTCTTGTTTTCATTTGGATAAATTCAAGCTAAAATATGGACCATTGAGATATATTGAAATAATGTAGTGGAGTAGAAATTAAACTCGCTGGGTCAGCATATATCCATATCAAGTGAGTTGCATACATCATTCCTCTGAGCAGAGAGTCCCATCTCTTTTCTACAAACTATTACATTTGTGTTTGAAGACCAAGTGTGTTTTCATGGAGACACAAAAAGAGAAATGTTTATTTAGTTGATGCCTTACTGTGGGCCAGTTTGGCCCCATAGTCACTTTGTATGTGATTCGTTTTTGGGCACAAATATTCATTGAAGAATATCATCTCTGAGATCAGATTGTTCACATTTAGCTTGAGATTTTTTTATGTATATAACTCTGTCATTTTGGAGAATCATCCTCAGTACACAATGACTATCAAATCCATATCTGAAGGATCTGTGTTTATACATTTGATGTTGTCTTTTAACCTTCTTTTTTTCCCTTCATTTCAAAGTGTTCAACACTATAAATAGTTGGTGGGGCAAGTACAGAAATCTATTTAAAAATAGTTTAAAGGGAGACATGTGTATTGTAGCTGTGCTTTGGATCTTTCTTTTACTCTAGAGCCAGAAGTAATAATGCAGGCACAAGAAAACCAATAAAACCAAAGATAATCATTATTAACTTTAGCGCAAGGATATTGCCCTCCAAAGGAATGATTATAATGTCACAACTGTCTGTACCTTTATGATATTAAAATGTACAACGGTGCATTGAGTAAAAACAGAATTCATGTTGTTTTACTGGTATTACTGTATTACTGGAAGCCATTACTCAGGACAAAATGTATGCCAGTCTGTCTCTTCTGTTGTTTATGTCTTGGTTTTGTTTTAAGGAATGTTGAAGATCAAATTCCCTTTTTTTCTGATTTGATCTCATGGGGTTGACTTTTGCCCATCATGATTTTTTTATCCCCGATATTCTGTATATTGAAAGTAATATAACATTCTGACTCAGATCTTGTGTGTAGCTAGTATTACATTTTCCCAACAATTTAATATGAATATTGCAACATCTGAAGCTTTACTGCCAGTCTGCGCCCCAGACAGGCAACCCTCATATCACAGATCCCCAAATAATAAAGATTTGAGTCGGAGTCGACAATGTGGGTGGAGAAGATGCAAGCATTCAGATCTCTTACGGAAGAAAAAGTACCATTCCACAATGTAAAAATACTCTTCTAAAATATAGTAACTCTGGGCCTTGGAATGTTTTTTTCTGAATGAAACAATGTGGTTACAAGCCAACATTAAAGTACCACTTTGAACTTCAACAATGCATTTTATTTTATAATCTTATTCTGCAAAAGTATTAGTTGTTATAATTGTCAAGTAAATGTAGTTGAGTGATATGTATTTCCCTCTGAGGAGTACAAGCATGAAGTAGTATGAAATACATATTCAACAAATGGATAACCAATCACAGAAGACAAAGATTCTAAAATAAAGTACTGTTGTTCATGATGGATTACGAAGCTTCTGGAATAAACACATTCACATTGTAGCCGTCGTTGGAAAGCTACGACCATGACAGAGCAGAGTAAAGTGTACACCGCAGCGAGATGTCTAAAAATAGTAATAATATTACTCCAATGACATATATGACATCACCAACCAATTTGTCGCTGGGCCAGGGCCTCTTTGTACATTATTGGTTCATTTTAATTCCCTCACCTCTCCACTCTGTTCCCTGACAAAAGTGATTGCCTCCACAGCTGATTTTATTTGGAACGAAAAGTCTGGATCACGCTGTGATGTTTTTTTATTGCGGCTCCAAGAAAATGTTGGAAAAACACAGCGAGGCTCATCAGAAGCAGCTCAGCCATCCAAGACAAGTGGAGGAAGCTGGAGGAACTTATTGGAAGGAAACACCAGTAAATCAAGATATTACCTTGATACTTTGATTATGGTTTCATTGAGTATAGTATGACATACAATTACGTAATATAGTATGTACTAAAACGTGATGAAAAAAATCTCTCATCGTATCGTAAAACATGTCAAAAGAAATGTCATTAAAATCTATGCCATGGGTTATGAATTAACATAATATGCCATAAATTACATCAATATCATTACAATATCATCGTAGAGAATGGCATAAAAATGTAAAGAATAGTGTGCCAGAAAAATAAAATAAATATGACGTAAAAAGCTATTAATATAAGTATTGTAATGCCATAAAAATGTCATAGCATATATACAAATCATAAAATTGTCCAAAAGGTTAAAAGAAAACGAATATAGTATGCCACAAAATTATTCAACAAAAATGTCATAGTATAATATGCCACGGAAATGACATAAAACAAGTCAAAATAAAAATAACAAACTGTAATATAACATCATAAATCATAAAAAAAAAACATGACAGTATAGTATGTCAAAAATGGTATGCCACTTTACCTTTGCAAAATATGTCAGGGTCTTATATACCATGAAAAAGTCATGGTATAGTATAAAATTGTCATATAAATGTGATAGTATTTAAATGCATTCAAATGTCATAAATGACAGCTCGTGACAGTCAAAAAGGGATCTTCCATCCAAAAACTGATATTCCTATTCCAGCTGTACCATTCTTCTTCTTCTTGTTATGGTCTAACTGAGGGTTGCAACTGTTACTTATAAGTCGCATACAGCCACCTACTGTACTGCCCAGTTTGTAGTCCAAGACTGCTTTTACCTGGCTCAAACAGTCACGACATGCAAACACACATAACTGCATATCCGTGGTAGCCATGTCTGGTTTATGAAAACGAACTCCTGCCTTATGACCCTGCATTACTTTACTGGCCCTGTGCCCTATATTATAACCAGCCCAGTACCTCCATAACAGTTTAAATGCCTCTAAGGTTGTAAGGCCTGCAACTCATAAAATGCAGTTTTCCATATACAAAAAAGCAATTACAGCTGCTGGCTTGCTGTTTGAATCAGTTTAAATGAAAACACTGGAGGAGAGGGAAATACGCTCTTGTTCGAGTCCCCTCAAGTATCCATGATTTGGATCATTGGATGGCACTGGCAGCTGAAAAGAAGTCCTGCAGCTCTATACCTCCACCAGTAGAGGTCACACTGTCACCATAATGGCCAAAGCATAGCGCAGAAAAGTTCTTCATTTCTGTCCTGCTTTGGTGTAATCTAAAAAGTCTAATTTAGGTTCTGTCAAACCTTTGTTGGTAAAAAATGATCAAGCTTTGAACAATGTTCAAGATTTGCATACATCTTAGATGCATGGCAACTATCTACATCTCTTATGACACTAGTTCACTGAATATATGAATATTATGAATACTATCTCACCAGTCACCCCCTATTTTCATTGTAATGTACCCCAAAACCCTACATCTCATTTTGCCCCTCCCACTCCAATATCCGCATCACATTATGACATATCAGATGACATGCGATACCATCTCTCACGGCACACGCCCATATATCTCCTGTCCTTCCCATTGCCCTATACCTGCCCCTCGCACCGTAATATGTGCCCACACTCATACATCTTGCATTTTCACTCCCTTCACCCTTTCTTCCTCTTCCAGTGTTAGGAGCTCTTCTCTCATCGCCCCGCTCTCCTTTACCTCATCTTAAACTCTGATGGCGGAGGCCCATGTTTGCTTAGCCCGAGTCCTTAACTACACAGACTTTAATTAGAAGCCTGCACTGCACTGCACCTTGCTGTCTGGTCTATTTCTGCTGGCAGCTGGTAAATGGGCAGAAGGAATATTTCAACAATTGCTGTAAAATAGTGTGTTGCTGGACCAGATGACGCTGTCCCTTGAGTTATGACCCCACAGGACATGAGACCAAGATCAATGGACCCTCAGTGGCCAATGATGCAGAAGGGAGCAAACAATGACAATAAGGAAGAGGAGTAAGAGTTGAGTTGGCTGGTATGGGCGTAGTGAGGGAAGTGGTGGTGTTTGTGTTCATGTAGAGGGGGACTATTGTTCACAGACATCATGGCAATATTCCAAGGTGACAGGAAAGATAGATACCTTTCCTCTCTTGGGGGTCTTTCATTTGGCATTACTGGCCATTAGCTGTTGGATACAGTACAAGTGTGACAAAGCTGGCTTGTATCCCACTGACAATAAAGACCTTAATTCTTTCAATTAGTGCTGATGTGCTCATGTATTTTTTCCGATAATGTTTCTCTCCTGGAAAAAGGAAGCGATATAAAGGGATGTGTTCACCTGCTTTCACTCATGCACTTTTGCTCACACATATACGACCACGCACACTCTCTTGGCCGGTGCGCCATAGCTCCAGTGAACTGGAGATAAGGCCCAGTGTTTTCACATGTAAATGGTGTGAGCGTGGAGGGGAAGGAGGGTGTATTGTTAGCATGGAGAAGCTTTGAGGGGCTCTGAGGAGCTCTGCCGAGGGTTTGGCCAGCGTGGCCCTTATCAGATGAAGAGCAGGCCTCCGAGGGAAGGAGGGGTCGGTGAGGGACGAGGGCTGGGTAGGGTTGAGGGGGCCAACAGGAGAATAGAACAGCTGGCGGAGTCACGCGTGCAACCTCAAAAACACACAGAGCCCAGACACGCTGAGCATGGTGGGAATCTCCTCAGCTAGAGAACCACAAACACACGGCCTCTTGTGTCATTATCAGCCACCAGCCAGCAAGTCTGAGCACATAATCACACACACAGCACATGAGAAAAGGGAGCATTTCACACATAGACACAATCATTGAGGACAATCACAGAGATTCACAAATACACATTTCCATACAGGCGTCTTAACGCGTCATTAGGCAACACACACAGAGAGAGAAAATGAAAGACTATGGTCACTCCAAAATACAGAGAGCTAAATCACCATTGAGAAATTGGCTAATTTCACAGAATGAATAAATCAGCAATATTTTCAGCTACCACCTGGTTTCAACTTCCTTGTATAGCTTGTGGCATCAATCCCAGAATGGGACGGATGCATTCATCTTGCCGTTCTATGCCATTCATGCCATTCTGTCACCAATCACACCGATTCTGCAAATCTGACAACAAACAATATGTATTTTTTCCACTAAATCAGCGGATGTCACAGTCGGATAACCGCGAAAGGACCAACACATAAGTTCAAAAGGTCAGCTGACCACATTGTTGGTAGGAAGTCAAGGAAAGGATCATGAAAAGATTTAAAAAACTTTAAAACAACTGGTTATTGAATGAATAGTCTGTTTTAAGTTGATGATTTTTGCAATGCAACATTTACAGCATCACCTCTTAGCTGTCATTACCTCAGTAAACATACTGGTAGAAACAAAAATTCCTCTGATATGCATGTATGTGTATATAGGCACAAGTCCGACCAGCATTAGCAGCTGAAACAGTAACACTTCCCTGCTTAAGAATAGACCAGGGTGCTGGCTCTTGTCCTTTCCATTCAGACCAGTGTTAAACACACTGACTAGCATGCTAATGGGTAATCCCTGAGGACCGACCACCTTTGTCCCAGCCCGAAGAGGATGTCTCTCTCTGGGCACTGGGAGACAGCCACCAGGCTGCCGGCTACTGGACAACCAGCATGTTGCCAGATACTGATCTCAGTCCTCCAGAGGGATGCCAGCAGGTTGCCAGGCCCTGATTGGTATCTGATGGGCGGAAGATTGGTGTCTGTCCTGGTTTCCTTTTTGTTTGTTTCCTGTCTGTGATGCACCAGGAGGAGGTTTGCTATCTTTCTTGATGAGAGGAGAGTGAAAGTTTGGCGTAAGGGCATTTTGTCATGCAGCAGGTGGTCTGTATGTGTCAACAAAGACCTCCAGCTAATCTGATAGGGTACAGTGGGAGTGGTATGAGGTTGCTTTTATCTTAAAGGCAACAACCTCATACTTAATGTCTTAAAGCCCCATTCAGTGACCTAGACAGCAATCTAAAGCGTTTCAAACAAGCTTTGAAAACAAATAATTGGTTAACAAGATAAAGGAGCATCAACAGTGATAAAAACAGGTCTTTGATAATACATTTATATTTGAAATTCTGAATTTGAATGGTGTCAGGCAATTGAATGGGGGTTCGATTTTATGCAAATTACTGAAAGGTGTTCCTGTGGTTATAAACAGCCCATGATTATCTATGGATTACAGCATTCCACATTGCAAGGTGGACAGTGGGAGATGGAAGCCAGTCGAGAAGCAGGCAGACATTGATTTGTTGAGAGGACATTCCACAGTGCAAGGTGCAGTGAGAAGGCCATAGGAGGAGGGTACTCCCTAAGGAACACTAGTATTCCTAACCCTCACGATGTGATGAAATAAAGAGGAAGATGTGCTGTGGATTACGGCAGGAACATGAGCACAGAAAAGCAGAGTGAAGCTTCAAAATTGATGATAACATCATGTACCGTGTGTGTGGTATCATATGTTGTGGGCCAACGGATAGCCATATGATGATTATTTTAAACAATTTATCCAGGCCTGGTTCTGTAGTGTCCATGATGAAATATTGTGTCCTCACTCTAACTCTGTACCCTCATCTGTCTTTTCACCCCCAGAGAACTGAGCTCCACATATTTCAGCAGCACCAAAGAATGCACACATAGGAGAAGACACACACACACACACACACACACACACACACACACACACACACACACACATAAAGGCAGTAGGCAGTGCAACACACTAGTCTCTACTCTCTTCCTATTAAAATGCCAATTATTGACTGTATTTTCAACTTGCAGATTTAAATTACATATCATGAAAATATTTGAAATTTAAGTGCATCACATACAACATTTTTGGAATAGTGGCCAATATTTATCAACTCGAGAACAGATTTGCTTGTGCACGACTGTTCTTGCCGATTCAGCAGAGAAACAATGCAAAAAAGTGATTCTTTTTCTTCAGCATGTACCCTCAACTCCCCACCTAACATCCTTCTTCACTTGTATTTCCTCAGCCATAGATTCTGTATTGGACCCCGACACACTCCTTCTCACCAAAGCTTGCATCCTCCCCCCATTTCCATCTTCACTCCTTCAAAATGAAACACAAAACATAGAAACCATAACCCCCCCCCCCCCCCCCCCCCCCCCCCGGCCAGAGTCCGCCTACCGCCTAGGGCCACCCCATGCCACGCACGTTCCTCTCAAACAGGGAGCACGACACAGGGCCTCTCCATCCCTGCAGCCCCCCCAACTTGTCTATGCTCCCCAGTTCCATCCATCATATCTGCCCCCCAGTCTCCATCACATCCCCACAATGGCAGCTAACCCAAAGAAAAGAAAAGGCAAAAAAAGAGGGGAGAAGAATATAGCCGCTACCATGCAGAACAGTGCTGGCCGGAGGACCGTCTTTTGTCCTGGGCCCTGCCTCTCCTCGCCTGGTCTCTCCTGCAAACACACCCTCTTCTCCGAGGGAACAACAGCCCGGGGGCTTGGGGGATGGAACCGGGGTGTGGTGGGATCTAAAGTAGTATAGTTTGTCCCCCTCGATGGCCCCCTGGTCACCAGCAGACCCTGTGTGTTGAGCTGTCAAACAGGGCCGCCCTGGCCCTCCCCTTGCGTCCACGGGCACTCCCTCTGGGGGGCAGTAGGGGCCCCGAACTCCTGACTCGGGGCCCACGCAAGCCGAGACTTACCGTGCTCTGCTGACCTGACCACTGGTGCTCTGTGAAGTGGAACAGTACAACTCAGGTGCGGAGAGGGGCTGAGTGCACGTCTGCAAGGAAGATGGATAAAGTAGGAGATTTACATCAAAGACACCTTTGACTTTTGTGTGATATGTGCACTCAACTGTAATGCTACTAGAGCACAGAAAGAAAGAAAGAAATAACCTTTAATAGCACTACTCGTGCAGAGAAAGAAGACAGAAACCACAAATAAAAAGAGCTAAGATTGAGGAGGGGAGCGAATAAGTGAATGGGCAGCATCCATTTAGTGCAAACAAAAGCGGGTGCCTTTCTGTTGGTGCTGATTTTCTGTTGCAGACCATCCTGCCTTTGTGGTCCAAGTAAGAGAGGGAAGTCCCCGCTTGGTCACGTTCACACCCTCTGCTGATAGAGCACCTCTCACTGCTGGTCATGGATGTTAGAAATCCCTGCAGCTGCGTGGCCACAAACAGAGGTGACAGGAGAAAGACAGACAGTGAGACAGAGAGAGACTGGACAGGAGAAAAACAGAGCGGCGTATAAGAGATTGATTTAAGAAGAGGATGTAGAAGGCAAAAAAGACGTAGTGGTGGAAGTAGTGGAATAAAATACGGAAAAAAAGTTGAATACTTAGAACAACTGAAGCAAGCCAGGAAAACTGTTGAGGAAAAGGTTATA
The DNA here is from genome assembly GCF_949748355.1 of Melanostigma gelatinosum. Classification (NCBI taxonomy): domain Eukaryota; kingdom Metazoa; phylum Chordata; class Actinopteri; order Perciformes; family Zoarcidae; genus Melanostigma; species Melanostigma gelatinosum. The sequence continues at coordinate 16,363,847 of NC_136634.1, forward strand.
CAGAAAAGGTTAGAAGACAGAGAAATTATTAATGAGGAGAAAGCCCTGGTCGGGGGAAACAAAGCACATGTTGGATTGTCCAAACTCGGTGTGCTACTTTATGAGACCCCAGAGACGTGTGAGGCAGATAGTAGACTGGTGGAATTAGAGGGGGCTGGAGGGGTGGAGAGAGGGAATGAATGGGGTTATATGTGGTACCGCTATTGTTAATTAGGGCCTAGCATCAGCATGAAGAGAAGTGGGGGCCATTGCGTTTTATCCATCATATGTATTCTACTGTAAGCAATATTAGTAAATCAATAAATACATAACATGGAAAACCTGCAAGACTGGAGAAGACAAGCACAAAAGTAGAACGTAGTAACACAAAAAACAACAACAACAACACACACATAAGCAGACATCAGTCCTCAAACACACAGCACCCTAATGCAACCGTGACTGACCACGTTCCAGCTCTATTCACTTAAAGGACAATAGTGCGCTGAGGCTGCAAAAAGCCAGTTGAATGTGTGTTTCTGTGTGTGTGTGTGTGTGTGTATATGTGTGTGTGTGTGTATGTGTCTATATACGTCGGCCTGTGTCCAGTCCTGGGGTGCACAGATTGTGATTTTCCCAGGTGAACAACACCATACGGAGCGCTGCATCTTCAAGCTCATTAAAGAGCATTCTGAGGCATCAGAAAGCATTCAGCAGGGTATGCATTCCCCCAGACTCCGGTGTCAGGGCACAGAGCCATGCCCGAAGGCCCCAGGGTGGGGACCTATGCTAAACGGGCCGAGGGAACACACCAGAAGGAGCTGATCCTTTTCTTCAACGAGCACTGGTTGCTGTGTGGATTGATAGGAAGGAAAGGGGGGGGGGGTTATGTGTAACAGCTTGTTGAGTTCCCTTGAATTTGAAAAAGCATAGCAACTGTTGAATAGAGAGATGTTTCCAAAATATTATTATATTTGGTCTCATTTTATGCATATATTGTCAAACGCAGCTTCTTCATTTTCAACTGAATCTATGAATCTGAATGAATGGAAGATGATATACTGCTGTGTGGATTGTGATGATAGATCAGCAAAGACAAACAGTCCCCCTTGTGGACAGCAGCCAGATCCTCAAACATCAGACGTCCATTGATTCCGCTGACCATAGAGTTGGACCAGGGAGTATAGTGTGATGCCATTCCCTGCCGAGCGTTGCTAGGTAGAGTGCACTAGTCCATAGTTTGTGTGTGTGTATGTGTGTGTATGTGTGTGTCAGAGAGAGCGCGAGAGAGAGAGAGAGGAGAATGAACTCGGTAGAGAGGCAAGGGTGCAACATCCACCCCTGATGGTTATAAATGAGAGTCATGTCAGCAAAGGGACCCCAGGCCATCTGTGATACTCACAGATGATCTCACAGATGAAACACATTCACACACACACACACACACATTTAAACACACACTCACACTCAAGTGAAAGCTATACCCTCGGGACACCATACTGCAAAGCAGAGCAATATATACACTGAGTGCTGAAAACTGACAACCTATTTTCTAATTTGTGTCTTTATCGGGTTTTATTGAAGAGGAAATATGTGATATATGTAATATATATATATACATATATAATTATGCCCACTCTGACTATGGGTCATGCTAAGCGAATGTGTTATAGAGATTTAGGAAAATGAGAACTAGTTCGGTTAGCTGGCAAGTTGTCCCGACAATAGATCCCTATGCATATTGCTGCAATTGGTAATCTAGGGTGGTGGCTTTCTGTGTTTATTTTAATCTGACTCAGAGGAAAGAGGTTGAAATGATTTATGTTCCGCATACAGTGATTGGGATGTGATTTGTTTGTTTCTACACCTGCCATTCCAGCTGAACCATGTATGCTCTGATGAAGGTCCTTGAGGCGAAAGCTAAAAATAAAGTGTTCTCTGCATAGATTTAAGTGTGCGGATATCTAGTCTACCAATTTGAGCTCTTTGATACTGTCAGCAACTTATTTAAGATAAAGCGATGGCTATCCTGCATTTACCTGAAATGATTTATGTAAAATTAAAGTTTACTTGGAAAGCTTTGGGAGGCTTGCCCTACTTTTCCCGAATCGAATTGTTTTGCCTGGTTTTGTTTCCTGAATCTGTACAAAAGTAAACACTGACTTCAGCCTTATGGATTAGCTGTTGTAGTTAACTTAGCAGTTAAGTTAGAGATCTACTTCTGGGACAACGTACCGCCTAACCAAACTGACCACAAAGTTGCGTTTCCCGAAAACAAAGGTGATGACAGTATGTGAAATACGACCCAAGTTGAAAAATATCCAAATTGCCCTTTAACCAGTAGCTAGAAATAGAAAAGAGACACAGAGATGGGAATACACTGAGCAAGAATTGGTTTCAACAGACATACTTGGCTCAGTTCAAAGAGGAGACTGCAAAAGGAATGTGGGAAGAAGCGGGGCAGGCTTTAGCGGCGAAATGTTTCACTGATAACAGGCTCAAATTTAATGCTGAATAAGATGTTCTGTAGGATACAGAGGACAGGCCCAAACTTTTTCTAGGTCTTCCAAAAAACATGATCTATGTTCTCTTTAAGTCAATTAATCAGACGACTTGCCACCCTGTTCCCTCCGGTAAGGAGAGCAGGAATAGAGCCTCTTCTCACGGAGAGGGCTCGAGGAAGGAGAGTCAAATATTTATAGAGCTACACACCAAGATTCATTTCTCTCTCGTGACATTGACTAACTCCTGCTTCAGCGAATAGCGTTTGGCAGCCATCTCCGGGTAGATAAATAGCCGTGTGTCCAATCAGTTCTGAATTTATTTTAGCTCTTCCAGAAGTCAAATATAAACATCAACCGGCCCATATAAGCGAGATCATGAATCATACCGATAGGAGAGAAATTAAAAGTCAAAGTGACCTTTCGGGGAGTCACTGGAGAATACTGGCCGCAGGAGGAAAAGCTGCCGTTTCCTCCCAACTACAGTAGGTTTGTTAAAAGGAAAGGCAGTTGCCAGGGTTACTTGTGTCGGTATGTTTTGGTGAAGGCCAAGACAAAGCAACACGTGACAGGCTCGCCGTCCCCCTACAGCTGTGACCTGTCTCCCACCCTGGAGAGGGAAAGAAGAACAGGAAGGGCTAGGAGATGGATTGAAAGAGGGGAAGAAGTGTGGAGGAGAGGCCCCATAAGTATAAATGACAGGAAAAGGAAAAAAAAAAGAAAAGGTTTGGACATGATCTGATAATGGTGAAATAAATAAAGACGACGTCAAACAGAGCAAAGAGGAGTTTCCCCACCAGCTCAATCCGTCCTGCCCATGCTACTTCTACCCCTCCGACAATGAGGAAACAAAGAGATCGTAAAATAGCACAGAGTAGTAAAACGCTAAGAAATACAACAGAGTGGCATCACACAAAAAAATGCTGTAACTGTGAGGGGGTCAAAGTAGCAATGGCCCGAACTCTTGACCTCCCCTGTGACCGAGAGGTGCCACCCAGTTAAAACAATGTGTTCATAATCTCTCCCTCTCTCTTAGTGTGTGTGTGTGTGTGTCTGCTTGTCTTCTAGTGTCAATGGATTGAGATACCTTCTGGTAGGCGTCTTTTAAAAACATCGACTTCATCAGTAATCATGTCTCCCATCCTCCCTCTACCGTCTGCTCGTCTCCTCCCCCAAACCTCCTCCATCGAAGACCCTCTGCAGCTCGACTCAAGTGGGTTTACCTCCCTCCAACAAAAGACATCTTCTTCTCATCCTGCGCCGAGGAGACAGAGGGATGGATGAGGAGATAGGGGAGTATCAGCTCATCCCCTTTAATCCAGGGTAGACAGAAAGACTCTTCAGTGAAGAGGTGGGAAATCCACTGATCAGAGGCTTAAGATGCAAACTCTTCAATAGACCTGTGGCTCTCTTTGAGGTCAGCGCAGCAGGACGGGATACCAATCTGTCTGTGCATTACGGAGCACACACTCTCTCGCTGCAACCGCATAGCATACTTGAGTCATCAAAGTAATGATGAACATTATGCAAATATGAACATTAGCAAAGCAACACTGTCTATATTTCATGTTCGTTTTTAATTACAATTTACTCTGAATCATTCATTTGGACAACAGAACTAATTGACATGTACTAATTTTGTTCATAAACACAAATTATCATCATCTTGATAAGGGATGTAGTTATTCATACCATTACAACAAATCTGTATATTACTGGAGTTAACAGTGAAAGTGCTGTGACATCTATTTGGTCTAATTCCGGCTGACACTTTTTAAGTTCATGTTGTATGTATTTTTCTTTTCGCATGGTTAGCTTTGCATAAAAAGCGCTGGTTTAGTCTAAACTGGCTCCGGTTCTTTGCATTCATCATATAAATAACAAAGAAGTCCAAATTCCCTGTGGGAACAGGCTCAAATTTGCACAAAACGTAATAATTGTGTAAGAATGTCTGCGCAAATTACATTTGTGAATATGTGCACGTGTGTATCAGTATGAGCATGCGTGCCACTATGTGCGTGTGTGTCATTGTGTTGCCTTGTGTGTGCGCGTAAGGCGGTGAGTGTGCGCCTGCATTCAGCATGTCCCTGCAGCTAATGAGTGGCGGCCCACCTCTCCAGCAGGCCTGGCAGTCCTTGGCTATGGGGCTGGAGCTGGCTGTTTTCTCATGGTAATCACACACTTTGTCCCGGGGTGGATAATCCTGCACTGGCATTGTCTGGGCCCCAGAGGAGAGCCCCACAAGGTCGACCCCGCTTCACAGAGAGCCACAAAGACCCGAACACAGTAGCAGCACCCCACTCCAGGCCTGCGCTCCTCAACACGCAGACGCACACAAAAAAATGCATGCTTGCACAGAAATGCGTGCACACCCACCGGCACACACTCATTAGTTATTCTCAATTTCAACAGCGAGCCCTGGAGTCATTAAAGCGAGCTGCTTGTGCAACAGCACAGACACACTCGTTTTCATACACGTGTGCATAGCTGGACACATAAACAGAGAAGTCTTTATAGTAGTATGTGAACCATACATGCACAGTAAGCCTCTGCTGGTTCCTTCAGTCACAACAACTGTACGTTCTAAGGATCAATAATAAAATCATCTTGATCAAAACTCATTTTTGCAGCTTTTAGCTTCTCCCACAATTGGCAGCGTTCCACTCTCTACAACCCTGATGTGTATGAAAAGGGCTGTGTTGCTGAAAGGAGAGTAACATGCTCAGGGCTTGGCGTGGCGTGAGAGAGGATCAGCTCTGTGGAATATCTGGAGGGGCACAGCGAGGCGATGAAGGCTGAAGCACAGGCGAGTGGAAGACAGGCTCCCACAGGTCTCTCTTACACTCCATCTACTCTCGAGTCCTTAATGAACAGGCCTGGAAGGAACGCAGTTAAACCACCACCTTGTTGATCTCTTGAGCATTTGCACAAGGCGCTGTACAACAACTGGAGCTCGGCGGTCTGTGTCCGGGCCTTTAGCATCAACATTAGCCTGCCAGCCATTACATTTTGAGACAACAGAAAAAGTCTCATCTCTGTGGTGTTTTTAGAAATCCCACAAAGGATAGCTCAGAATAAATGGTCGTAGCTCAGCAAAGCAAACAAAACTTTTTTAGCAACTGCTTTCTGCAACTTGAACTTGTCAAAGTTCAGAAAGCACAAGAAGCAACGTAGAAGGAAGAGCACAAAAACTCAAGGGTGTGATTTTGTTTTTTAATGTGCCTGATTTTGTGGTTATCAGCCTCTGGTGTTCAAATGTTTTGTTGAGGAAATATCAGAGATGAGCCCTGAGATCTGTGGTCTATTTGAAGGAATGAATGTGTATCACTGGGTCATTAGCCAGGGGGAGTGGAGCACTGTGGGCCAGTGTGAAGAGGCAAAGAGAGGGTTTGTAATCCTCTGTGGCCAATGGGACACAGCCAAATGTCTGTCTAGGGACACACTAGGACATTTTTGTTCCACAAACAAGTGAGACACACACATACACATGGCCACGCATACATACATAACCGCACACGCACACAACTCCAGAGATCCCACTGCTTCCAGTCTAGTCATCCTCATTGCGTATTCTGTTGGAGTTTTGCTGTGGACACCAAGTTGACAGACAGAGTTAGAGAGTAAAAGAGGAACAGAGGGTGGGAGGAAAGGGAGAGGAAAACAGACAAAAAAAACATCCCTTTATCTGCTCCCCCAGCCGTCATTGGTTGATAGCACAGGGTCTTTTCTTTCCTTTTTGCTAATTGGCCACCCAGGCATTGACTCTGGCGTGAGTTCTTACCCCAAAACACGTGCATGTCCCTGGGTCCCATGAAACACCCTCTGGCTATTCTCCACTTGCCTTGCCTTTTAAACGACTGGAGGGAAGCTTGTTACCCTGGCAAATGAAAGCAACTCCGAGAGGAAATTGAAAAATCATTTCTCACAGGTGCAAAAAATAGTGATCCTTTTCATCAGCTATAACTCTGTCATCAGCCTTAACTGTAAATACGTATACAGTGCATACAGTTTTCACTTGGCTGTGTCAGCGCAATCGAGTGCTTCACTTCATTTGACCAACAGAATAATTAGTGCCAGAAGAGGCGGAGAGCCGTGTGTTTCTAAATGTACGATGTATTTATCTATATGTAATTTTAAATATATATTATGTAACATAAATAGGTTTATTATATTGTGCTGCACACCCATTTTCTAAAAAGGGCATGTTTTTCCATGGAAGTCTGGGATGTGTGACCCCCTAAGGGTCTTCACCTTTAGAGCAAAGCATTTCCCCGACAATCCTTTAGATGGACAAGCGATGATCTCATTATTTCATTAACTTATTAGGAGCGGTGGAATTTGGTCACATCTTGGGGTGGCAAATGCAAAAGGTCCGCGATAATTTCTTTCAGAAAATGAAAGAAAGAAAGGCAAAGAGAGGAGAAAAAAGTAATTTGATTGTCTCCATATGGTTCCATGACTTTTTGGTTCACCCCGGCTGACTGCTAGCAGACTGAGGCCTTTCACTGTTTCAAACCGATGACAAACTTCCCTATCCTCCCTTCATCCACCTCTCAATGCCCCCCATCCCCACACTGAATCTGGTTAGGGGAATAATAGAAGAGGCAAACAATGAGGGTGCATGAGGAGGGTGTTGGAAAAAATGAAGGAGGGGGGTGTCAAGTGACCCGCAGAAAAAACTATCAAACAAGACTGGAACTCTAAGGGGCTGACAATAGAGCGGCCTGCTCTTTTCTGTGCTACGCCACTGGTGGGGCAAGATAAGGGAATTCCTCAATACAGCGAAAAAGGGAAGAAAGGGGAGCACTGCTTTTGAGAGATTCAGACCTCAAATCCAAACACTCCCCCCATAGATTATAGCTTGTGTGTTTTAAAGGGTGACTGAAATAAAGCAGCACTTTGTTGGACAAGTTAGCCTTGTTGGTGTTGATCGGCGCTGCTATTGTGAGCGGTAGTTTTAAGCAGTTCTATGCAGATGACAGGAGATTAGGAAAGGCCTGTACTACACAAGGCCTTTAAAGTTCTGATACAGAGATCTATCACAATAATTCAAAAGGTAACACAATGGAGCTAACTGCTGCAGCTGTCTGAATGTATTGAGCCTTAAAAAGCTATAGAATAAACAGTGGATTTAGCTGTTGGGCCCATACTCCTTATCAAACCTTCCTGTGCACTCTGTTTGACGTATGTGCTCCAAGCCCGAACGTCTGCAGTGTTTGAAAACCAGCGCTATGGTAATGTAATAGATTGACTGATCTGAAAGTCAAATAGTGGGCAAGATAGTAAAGTCAGCCTCGGGCCAAGTGAAAAGAAACTTGAAGCTGTGGAGAAAGGAGTGAGTCAGATCGTTTTGGATTTACACTGACGCATCGTCAAAACACTCCGCATGCAGCCTGAGGCCGTGGTACAAGCCTGCTCCACATCAAACAAGGTGAAACGTTTCACTGAGGCCTGACCATGCCAACTAGCTGTCGCACACAAACACACGGATGTCCCGCTCATACACACTCTTTACTGTCAGAGAACAAACCACTCTCGCCGGGCACATCATCATAAAGCAGCAGAGTAAAAAGGAAAATGACCACATCACAGTGCTGTCTCACCTTGACCCCTCTGCCCAGGGTGGGACGAATAGACCTGGACCCCATCCAACCAGTAGATTGACTGACTGAAAGACTGAGGTTGCATCATCCAGAATGATGATGATTAAGGATGTTTACTTTGTGATCGTCACAATAAAAGATAAAGATAAAGTAAAGTCAATTTCCAGAGTTGTACAATCCAGGCTCAGAGTATGATGCTGTACTGGATGAAACTGCTGTGTGACGTTTTGGCATCTGATAAGTGATCAAAATCATGGATCTTTTGCTCAAAGCGTCCTTTCTGGTCAGTATTTCCTGTGTCACCGGTAACTAACATGTAACACGCTCCCCACCGAACTGACTGGTTGGTTAATAATTACTTGACATATTTGCAGGTTTTCCAGCTCAGTGTTTCCCAAACCTTTTTTATTTTTCCGAGGACCCACTTTTAAAAAATGGCAAACCGTTGTGACCCAATTCACAACAGGCGTTATTTATAAATCGTGAAAAGAGCAAAAGTGAACGGCCCTGACCAATTTCACTGCCATTTATGGATCACCTTGTATCGTCTTGAACAGGTAAACCAGACATTTTTTGTACATATTTGTTTGATAAATCATAACTTAGTTTTGTGCATTTATTATTGAAAGTGACATGTTAAATAATTTATGAATATGATCAAATAAATATATTTAGGGGGAGTTAACAAGCTCTGTCATTCTTTTTATTTCCTCTCATAATTACCACAGACAGAATGTACTCTAGACTTTAATAACAGACGCAATGTTATAAGATTATCAGAACAATAAAAACAAAAAAGGCTCTTCCATGTGGCTCAAAGGTGTCCTGCAGATATACATTTTAAATAAATGACTATGGAGAAAATTCTGCAAATGTATTTGGTGACCCTCATAATATCTCCTGCAAAACCCAGTTAATTGATTTTAATGAAGCATTGGAGGGATGACGCGCTGACTTGCTGACAGTTATAAATCAAAGCACCCCACATCTTGCCACACAGAAAACTTTTGGGGACACTGAATTAATCAGAGTGCTTTTCTACACTTTTATCAAAAAAAAACTTTTCTCAAACATGAAGCTCAGGTATTGGGGAAAGAGAGAGAGAGAAGGAGAAGAAGAGGCACAAAGAGGAGGAAATGATTACACAAACTCAAAAGGGAGTCCTGAAGCCAGAGTTGTTTCCATCATCCTACATTATCTCTTCTCTCACTCTCTACTTTCTGCAAATGTATTTCGAATAAAAGAAAATTGTTATAACTCTCTCCACCCTTTCTGCAGATACAGGCGCTGATTCTACAATTGTCCCAAATCATTCCTGATGTCAGCATACCCAGTGGGATTGAATGTGCTATGCAGCTCTGATGGGAAACAAAATGGCATAAGCGAGAGCCCAAAAAAAAATTGACCGTTAAGACATTGCTCCGTGAATAAAACCAAGCCCAATGCTTATCTCAACGTTTGGGGCAGAAGGGGCTTTACTTTGGAGCGGAGCTGCTCAAATATGCGCTATTTGCACAGCGTACAACTTCCCAGTCACTGCGGATTAGGCAAACAATACAGCTCCCCCATGCTGCCCCCTCCGCCAAAAAAAAAAAACCTCCACCCAAATTAGTCTTTCTTTGGCCAGTTATAAAGACCTGAGTGTGAATGAGGGCCTCTGTTAGTCCAGGGAAGATAACACACACTCACTCACAGCGAGGGGGAACTAGCGCTGTTTATTCTGGACCTCCTCAACATCTGATTGGCGAGAAATTATTTATCTTCACCGACTCGCTGTCCCGATTGGCTGATAAGCATAACTGACCGCGGAATGTTTTACACCTGTCCAACTGTTTCACGGTGCCTTGGTGGATGCTTTCATGGTGTGTGCACAGCCTGCATACATATACATGTATGCCTCCTTATACGTATATTTGTGGGACCGAAATGAAACGCCTTCTGCCACCTCCTGATTAGGTTTCGAGCTCAGAGAGTTTGGCCATTAAGCCATGACATCCTGCCAGACTTGCAGAAAGACAGAGAAGCCCTAGCCAAGCCACAAACAACACATACAGCCAAAGATGAATGGCAACAACCCGAAACGCCACTCGGAGCAATTTCCATTGTTGGAGAAAAAATGTTTTGTGGTTGTCTCAAACATGAATGTACACAAAAGGTGTGTGCACGCAGTTGTAGTGCTCATATGAGCCATTGGGTTGAGGTGTTTTTGTGCTGATTTTGATTTATGGAGCTCAGCCATATGAGGTTGCAGAGACGCCTGGAGCAAATTCCTCGCAGTCAAATAAATTGTAACAGGCCCTATTCTAATCAGTAAGTAGAAGAATAACACGGCCATTTTGCAATACTTCCCTTCCAATTGCACCTGTCACTCACAGAGCAGTAAAATGAACATTTGAGCAAGTGACGGAACGACTCACACATATTCTGATGACCTGAACTGCATCACTGACTGCTGCTGCTTTGTCAGTTATTTGATTTTGTATTGATAATGTATTGCATATCAAACAGTTGCAATGAGTGTGACGGATGACTGAATTTATCCACCATGCAGACAGGCATGAGGCACAACCACTGCCAAGTTAGAGGGTAAATCTAATGTGCATTAATTCCACTAGATGGACCCTAGGGGTAAAGAGTACACACTGAGTTTGGAAAGACCCTATGTCTTCACAAATAAATAGAAGTTGTGGAGTGGGAATAAGATGGAATTTATTTTTTAGGTGGAGGTGTGTGTATGTGTATGCGGGCGTGTGCATGTCTGAAAGAGAGAACGAGAGTGAGTGCAAGGTAACACAGCGACACCAAGAATGTTTAATTAAATTCTGGAACAGGCTTTGGGGTGCTTGTGCTCTAAATGGCCCTCCAGCTGAAAGGAAGGATTAACACAGAGCACGGACAGGCCTGCAGCTACAGCACACTCATTACTGCAGAATGGAAAGATAAGTCAAAGGAAGGAGAAGGGGGAGAGAGGGAGTGAGAGACAGAAGGCGAGAGTGGAGGGACAGTTGAAATGTAAAACAGAGCGATTGTGTGAATTTGACTAAAGAGGTGTGCATGTACATACCGCACGACTACAAGAGAAGAGGGTGGGTACCAACTGTCAGTGACTCTCGTAAGGAGAAGAAATAGACAAGAAATTCTCACAGCACATTGTGAAATATCCCACAAAAATACATACCACTCATATCACCCTCACAAGACTACAGACTATTTGTGATTCAAGCTACCACACTTCAAGCAGTATGCAATGTCAGTTTTGCTGTGAAATGATGACTTTCTTACGTTTTGCAGGAAAGTTAATTGCTGCATGGATTATGTACCCTGGTAAAGATTTTTCTTTAAAAAAAAAATCACGTTTTGGTTGAAGTTAGGTATGTGGTTTTGTTTTCAAAGCCAAGGGCGCCCCAGTAGCTTAGCGGTCAAGCACATACAGCAATGTCCCTGGTTCAATTTCAGCAAGGGACCTGGTTGCATGTCATTCTCTTTTGTTCCCTTGTTGACTGTCTGTCTCACTATCATCATCTAACCAACAAAGCTAAAACTGAAACAACAAAAAAATCTTAAAAATAAAGTCACTTTTAACTTTTTCAGTCTTCAACCAAGACCAAATTTCTTTCCTAAACTTAACCAAGTGCTGTGAGTACTGACACATGGAAAATGTTCATCATGCTTAATTTGCTTTATTTTTATTGTGTTGAAAACAAATGAACTGCGTTATCATCAGGTGGCAATCTCCGGTCCAGAAAAGTGAAGCCAATGCAGAAGTACCTTAAAACTTCTTTCTTTCTTTCTTACAAAATTCGTATTGATGGCAGTCCACAAACCAATGCGTGACTTCACGGTGACTATACGTCCACTTCTCGTATACAGTCTGTGGTTATCGTGAAACATTTTACTGATACGTTAGGCATCAACATTTTGAGAATTAGCAGAGTATACGTTCATCGGCAAACAATTGTTAGAAAATATAATCCAGGCGGCATTACATCTCTCACAAAACATATCGCCATTTGCCAATTAACTGTGTAAAAATGTTATTCCAAGCAGACAGGATGGGCAATCGGGGTTTTTACTGACATTTCAGGCGCGCTCACTTTCAGTTTCACATCCAAAAAAGTTACGTACGATTTTTTTGTCGTGATGTCATCACGTTTCCAGTTCTCATCAAACTCTCTGGTGTGTACAACATTATCATGACCAATATAAATAATGGTGAAAACTACAAAGTAGGCATATATATGATTCCTTTTGTTTCTAACCAATTTTCTAACCAGTTTCCAACCATTTTTGAGAGTGGATCCCTGGCGTGGCCGGTGCTGTTAGGATTAGTGCTCTTCAGCTCAGACATGCAGACAGGCACTCTCCAGGGCGTCTGAACAACTGAGCAGAGCAGGGTTCGACCCCAAGCCAAGCCCCTTGAGCCCCGGCCATGTTCGTATTGTAGCCACAGCCAATCGAACTGTCCTCAGTGTCAACTACTCACACACTGGATTCACACGGGGCAGTTTGCTCAACCTGCAGGCAATAGCCTCAGACGTCCTGTTGACCTGGCTGCTCCAGCTGGCAGGCAAATACACACATTTATACTCTCAAACACCACTTCATTAAGCTTCGCTAAACACTCCGGTGGAAGCGGGTTTGTTGAGGAAGTGCAACGTAAATAAAAACACACACATGTACCTTTAGTTCATTCAACTTCTACTTGGGTTTCTGTAAGGCTTTGGTAAACTTACGCAAGGAACGTATGCACACGTTGACAAACGTAAGTGTTACACAAATACCATCCTTGTTAACTGACAAATGTAATTGTTGGAGGAACGTGATGGCGGTAACAGGTGAAGGTATGTTTGAGTGAGATCAACATTCCTGTGCAGAGCAGAGTGCATTGTAAACAGGCAGGGATCATTTGATTAAGTGGCTGATTTGCTTTTTATGCAGAAGTAAACCAAATGAAGCTTCATTCACAGGTTCATTATCATCCTCTAATAATGCATGGCATTTAAAACAACCTCATTGAACCATATTTGTCTGAGAAAAATATAGCAAAATATAGGGATGTTACAAAAATCACATCATTTACTTGTGGCAGAATCAGGCCATCCAAGTAGTATGTTTGTTTGTTTTTGTCATCTGGGTCCGCCTCTGACATTTCTGATTGAACTAAAACTGCATGGAGCGGTTGGAGATTATGATTCTTTTTTATTTGGGTGAACTGACCCTTTAAATGATCTTGATACCCTGCAAATCAGCATCCCTCTTATGAACAACCCAACAAGTCCTCATGACTAAATAGTCTGTTCTGTTCACCTTTAAAAACTTCTCATATGGAAGTTTTGTGATGTAATGACGGTAACGTCTAATCACCAGCCCTTTAGTGATCAAAAGCAATATCGCTCACCATAAAGTCCATGAGCGAAGTAATATTTCTGTCACACTTTTAAATTTTAAATGAATCAATTCAAGGTCAGACATAAAAAAAAACCCAGGAAATTAGAAGCTGGGGCCGCGTTGAAGTTTATCTCCAGACAGTTAATATTGACTTCTATTAGACGGACATGGGCTGACAGGGAGGTCCGAACGGCACGTCTCTTCCCAATCACTCCAGCTTTGTGATAGCTGTGAAGGTAAAGACCTGCCTGTGAAGCCCCTTATCTTTATTTATCTAGCTGCACATCGGCAGCATCTGAATCATACCTTTGACAGTCACGGTGTGACATGACAGAGCAGATAGATTGCCAGTGAACTTGTGTTCAAGTTCAAAGAAAAGCCTATGTGGATGAAAAGATAATGCTGCATTGTATTAACCTGTTCCAAGTAACTACTGGCTTTCAAATGTATGTTGCTTTGATAGCTGGTGGAAACAAGAACATTTACAAAGCAAAACAGCTCGTATTAAAAATCTAGACTTATTTTCCCAGCTGGAATCCAAGCCCAACATGTGTGTGTGTGTGTGTGTGTGTGTGTGTGTGTGTGTGTGTGTGTGTGTGTGTGTGTGTGTGTGTGTGTGTGTGTGTGTGTGTGTGTGTGTGTGTGTGTGTGTGCGTGCACTCATCTCCATGTAAGAAATCCTTGTAAGGATGAGAGTAAGCACCCACGAGTGTGTGTGTGTCTCTTGGAGTTGCCGTGAGATTTAGATCCAAATGAGTGGAGTGTTGGTGCATTAATGAGCATCACACACCACCACCACCACCACCCTACACCTCCTCCTTCTCTGCTGACATTTCAAGGCTGTGTTGGGAGCCAGAGGAGGAACTTCTTCATTTGGAGTGTGAGACAATGTGGCAGGCCGGTTGGCTTTGTGCTTCTGACATCCCGCCGAGGCACAATATGGCCCCGTCAGGGATCAGTGGGAATACACAATGCCCATTACCCACGGGGCTGTGCGGAGGGCCTCAGGGGCAGGGCTGGGATGGGCCAGTTTCCAGACTACGGGGTGTCTAGGCCACACTGAAAGAAAGATGGAAGGAGGAAAGAAGATCAGAGAAGCGATTCAGAAAAGATGAGATGGGAATAAAGAGTCATGCCAAAATAAAAGTAAGGAGAAAGAGGAGGGAACGTGGAGGATGAAGAACTGAAAAATGGGTAAGGGTTATGAGAACGAGTCAAGCGCATTCGTGATAGCGAAAGACCAAAAAGAAGGAGGATACAAAAGAGGGGGTGTTGAAAAGAGAATAAACAGGGAGCAGGTCCTCTGCCAGAGATGGGGTGCAATGAAAGAGAGAAGACACTCCGCCTGGGGGTGAATCTCCCTGGGGATACGGAGAGAGGAGAGACTGAGGGGGGGGGGGGGGGTCGGTTTATCTTGGAGCTGAACTTGGCTGCTTGATCCCACCCAGCATAATGGCAGCCTTGAACAAACGGGCCAAGGATGAGATGCATTTTCACCTTCACTGCTGCTGCGTTGACCCCGGGGCTCTTTGAGGGGACACAGTGGGTGGACAGGAGCACACTGGGGGTGGATGTCAGGGGCCAGCGGACCAGAGGTGGTGACCAGGGGCCACAAAGGGGCAAATAGAAGCACAGAGAGAAAGATAGAGAGGGAGGACGTGGGTCAGCGAGCTAGCTGAACTTAACCATCAGTCTCCCACGAGAATCTACCCTCTGTCACTTCTTTCCACCTTTCAGAAAGTGCTAAACCAGTTAGCTGGACAAACAATCTGTGATCTTGAGTCGAGTGTCCTACCTTGAAACGAGCAGGGAGGGTGGGAAAGTGTTGCAAAGGGGATACCATGACCTGTGTGTAGAAACATTAGATTATCCCAAAGTTAAACTGCCCCATTCAGCAGTTACCTATAATTTTCACCTCACTTCACCTTCAGCTGAAAGACCGCAGGGCGCACATGATCTGAGTCGTCCCTGTATCCCTGACCAAACACTTGCTCTCACCTTAGTTAGGGGTCAGCACAAGTCTGATTAAATGGGTCAGTGCTCACCTATTTTCAGCCCTTGCTGACAGGGAGATGCATTAGTAATCTGGGAGTACATCCCTGGAAAGAAGGGAAAAAGATAAAACTGCTGTGCCGGTGGGTTTCCATGTAACCCAGGAAGTTTCTCCACAAACCTCCCAATGGTACATCTTTCCTGTGATAGAGGTGCTCTTATCTATATACAGCCTGCTCTGGCAAAATTCAGCGAATTTCAGTCTCACTGGGGTTTATACTCCTTCAGAAATACCCTGCGCTCATTTGGGGTTGCACACCGAATCCTTCTGAATACCCCCCTTTCATTGAGGCCAGCTAAAAATTGCCAGATGGCTCTCCATCTATCGCTCCCTTCACATTTATTGTCTCACAGTCTGTTTCTGCAAATGCACACCATCTTTTCCCTCGTGTCTTTGTCTCATACACACATAACGTATTGTGCAAATAACCTCACGTAGTTGGATGCATGACAGACAATTTGGTTCACACAGGGTCAGAAGACGGAGACATTGGGGTGGAAGTCCAGTAATGTAGAGCTGCACCGTTATGTACAGTGTGCAGAAGTATACAAAGGGCGACATGGAGCTCAGGACAAAATATGGGACAGCGCACAGTGTGCAACCAAAACGACAAACAGTGCTCTTGTTATGCGTTCCCCGCTAAGATCCCTTCACTCACTTTATCCTCCGTCTCACCCTCCTATCTACCGCTGTCTGTGCTACAGGCTCCACCCTAGGTGCTGCCACAGGTTTATTTAGAGCTGGGGGCATGTCCATACTGCACAGCTTGTCTGAATGGAGACTCGCAACATGTGGCACCCCCCCCCCCCGACCAACACTCACCATCTGGCCTGGTCTTTTTTGCGGTATGAGAGCCACGCACAGCAACACGCTAGGGACTGCACAGATGTGTGATCAAAATATTCCCATGCTCGTGCACGTATGGAGACGCTGTGATCTCTTTGGGGGGAGTTGGAACAAAAAACACCACCCACTTTTGCTGTTGTGAAGTTTCTATTGGTATCAACCTGTGTTCATTGGGAATAATACTTCATATTAATGTAATGAAGTTTTTCGCAAACAGCATAAGATGACACTTTTTGTTTTACATGTTGGATGGTTGGATTTGGGTCTGCTACGACCTCAGAGTAGACAGACGGTTTTTCAACAAGAGCTGAATGCCTATGAGCATGTTGACCTTTTGGGGTCAGAAATCATTGTGTCCTCTCCTTCCACTGTGTGGTCTCTGGTGTATAATTGACATTTAATGAAGGCCTCCGTTAGCATGGGGCCATAATGGCACTGGGTAAAAGAATGGAGACAGGGGGGCGGAGGTAAGATGGAGGGATAGAGAGAATTATGGGGAAACATTTTGATGATAGAATGGGGGAAAAGTGGTAAAAAAAAAAATAAGTCAGGTGAGCAATGTTGGTGAGAGAAGGGTGTGAAGACAGAACAGGACTATTATGAGGAGATGGAGGAGACGGAGCACATTGGATACATGGGAGCAAGGAAAGAGCGCCCAGTAACAGACGCAGAGGACAACAGCCTGTTGTCTTGCTGCCAACCCCATCTGTCTACTTTCACATCACCTCCATCAACCGCAGAGCGCAAGTGAGAGAGAAAATGGACACACTGCTGTGCCTCCTGTTGACACCATGGCCCTGATGTGTCATCTTAACAGCGTACCACTGCATGAGAGGAGCACACAAGTGATCTGTCTGATTATGACAATGATGAATCACTGTTATATTACTTGTGCTACAGTAATTATATTCTTCTTGGGGCATGTCTGGGTTCAAGAGCATTTAACGCGTCTCTTGATGTGTGTAGTCATCTGTCACAGTTTGTTTCTTTCTTATTCATCCTCCTTTACGACGGGATCAAAGTGGCTCAATCTATTCACCGAGCATCTACAGTAATGAAGAGGTGTGTGTTCTTCACGTCATCTCATTTGCCTACACCTTGGAAAAAGTCAGTGTGTCTAAGGAGTGGCTATTTATTTATTATTTTGTTATCTGCTTCAAACTAACTGAAGTTGGCCGGGTATCAAAGTAACCACTCGGGGAAAACCACGCTGACACAATGGCCCACAAAATGTGAAAAGTTAACAACTGTGTGGTAGGAGGTTAGCCAGTGTGGTGTGTGCTTTAATAATGCTACAGTACAAGGGTTTAGCCCGAGGTCAGACAACGGCAGCCTTAAAAACACAACGGACACAAGAGATAAGAAGGTTAATACGGCACATAGAGTGCAGGGGAAACCCATGAACTATGTAACAGAAAACATGTTGACTTATTTTCTCTCACGGCATTGTTGGATGATGAGCAACCAATATGTAAGCGTTGTGGCTACATTTTTAACATCATAATCGAATTTAAAGCATTGTCAGATCATCATGAACTGAGACGTTTTCACGTTAGTCAGTCATGTGAAACCCTGGACGGATTCTCAGACATAGACTTCTGCGAGAACATCTGCATTATGAAATCTGTGACATCATATGGCAACAATAAACCCCGGATCTCACGTAATCCAATTGAAATGCCTCATTTAAAAGTGGGGACATGGAAAAATACAAGGCATGATATGAACTCAGGTCTGCAATAAGGAACGCAAAAAAAATGTAGAACAAATTTGTCATAAACCACTTCAAGGCACAATTGAAAAAGTCTTCAAGAATTGACCACTTACAAAAACAACGCACCTACGCCTACTGATGCACACCCCGAACTACCAGACAGGTTGAACGTTTCTTTGCATTGTTTGAGTATCTCACTGCAAACACATTGCCATTCCTAACCTCTCACCAATTTTCCCCATTCACAATCAAAAGAAATACAGCAACAATGGTGTTTCATGAGCTATACAAAAAACAAAGCAGCAAACCCAGACCAGATCATCTAAACCCAGCCCGCCTCTGCTCAGACCAACTGGCCCCAGTCTTCATGGCCATCTACAACTCCTCACTTAGTCAACAAAAGGTCCCAGCTCCTTTGAAAACATTCCACCACTATCCTCATTCCCAAAGCAGTAGAAATATCTGGATTCAATGTCTCTACACCAAGCTCACCATCTTTTTCAGCATCTCCACCCCCGGCAGAAGCTACAGAAGGCAGGTCAGAACGCCTTAACCGGAGCTTCATCCACAAGGCTGTGCTGTTGTTGAACACACAAAGAAATGGCCAAAATGTAATTGTTTGTCGAGTTGTGTACTGTATGGTTTGTTTTTGTTGTGCCTAGGTCCTTATTTTTGCACTGATGTTGTATGTGGTGTACTGTCACAGCCATTTCATCTGTAATGAGATTGATTCCACCGGCCTAGCCATGTGCTAATAATACAAACTTCACTTTAAGTCAAACACAAAATTGGTACCGTTTCATTGTGAGACTTCTTTTCTCGTGTTCCCTTGACTCCCATGAATAATCTTCAATCCAAATCATTTCCCCGACGAGGTTTTGCAATGACATTGGTTCTTTACAGTGGATCTTGTCTTCATTACGGGGTATTCATGGCTCGGGATAGACAGTAAGTATTCCGCTATTTCTCTTTCAATATATTGAACAATAGAGAGTAAATGTTTTCCAAACTCCTTTGCTTTACTTTACTTTTTCGGTAAAACCAACCTTTCAGAATGCAAGGCAGGCAAAAATGTAATGTTAAAAATAAAATATTAAAAGCTCCCTTTCTCTGGGGTTTAAAACACTCTAAAATAGAGAACTGTGCGGGAGATTCATCCCTCAGGGAGGAGCTCCGAAAGACCATTCAGCCCAAAAAAACTTTACTGAGCTCATTCTCACAGCTGTGTGATCTACGTATGTGCAAAATAATACATTGCTGCTGTCTGCCATTCAATTTACAATGTCACCTTCGTAGCATAATTGAGTTCTTGAAGACACCAAATGTTTACGCCTGAGATATTCTGACCCAGTTTTCAGATAACTGGTTAAATGAATGAAGTCACTGTTGAGCAGAAGAGCACACGAATCTAAATGAGCGACATATCTGATTGCCTGTCTCGTCTGGCTATGTCTGCACAGAGGTAACACATATGCTAATGTTTACAGTAATCTCAAATATACCAAGTTCAGCAGCTTTCTTTTCTCTCATACATTGGCAATATGTCTCATCATGTCTTTCTCATTCACACACATGTACACACAAAGAGCAAGGCTTGACCTGTCTTTATTCCCGTCATCATACTTCCTCTTTTCCTGTTCTTCTACTTTATAACAGTCTCCCATTCTTTCAGTACCAGTAACCACTTACTTAATTAAAGCTGTTAACGGTGGCAGTAGTGTGTGTGTTATTATGTGCACATGCACGTGTGTTTAACATAAACAGACTTGGAGACATCAATCTGTCAATACAAATACTCTGCCAACACAGGGAGGCAAACAGTAAATTATACATACACCTCATTTTTGCGAATGTGTCCTCTGTAAAACTGTGTGTGTGTGTGTGAGTGTGTGTGTGTTTTGGAGATTGACGTGTGAGAGCTTATATCTTGTAACTGGGTGTCAGGAATACCAGGCCCACAGCTATTCCTGCCATGATGAGAAACCATTAGCTAAACCACGATGAATGACACTCCCGGTGGCTCCGACACTGTTTTCCTAAACACAGCAAAAGTAAAGAGGTTTGAATGTAGACAGATTTTTGCTGCTGTCGCGGTTGCAGTTGGTGTTTACCTACACACACACACACACACACAGACACACAGAGAACAAAGTTCAGACAGTGCAGTTTGCCTGTCACTAGCTATCAGGTGTTCACACATGGAGATGGAGGGAAGAGCCATGTGCATACCTGGACCTGTGTGCATACCCGTGCAGGTCACCTGTCAATCACAGCATGTCATGGCTCCGAGAGGCTGCCTTCAACATAAAGATTAGTGCTCAGAGCTAATCATCTCAGTCACAGTCACATGTAACTGCAGCAGCAGTTGTCTAAACAATTCGTTTTGGTTCAAAATAAGTATTTTCTTTTAACGCTGCGCTTGTATTTTTCCTGTAATTTGTCATGGAAAGTAGTATTTAGAGCTGGGTTTCCATTTATTTGTTTATTATTATTTTATTAATTTATATTGCAATCATATTGCTACATACAGAAGTGCAGTTCAAGAAAAGTCTTGAAACAACTACATTTTGATGAATATAATTGCTCTCACTTTATTGGCTATCTGGTGCTTCAGGGATATTTTGGACTGATCTCAGCAAATTTAGTAATTTTTCTACATTTATTTTAATAAATATAATATTACAAAACTGAAGTATATATTGACCTTAATATGGCCATATTGGGAGTTTCATTATCTTTCCTCAAAAGTAATAAAGGAAAAAATATCTATAGATAATTTTCAGTATATTGTATATGCTAATTTAAAGCACAAGATATAAATGCAATATTGTTTGGTGTTTCTACCATTGATTTTGCATTTTCAGCAAAAGTTCATACATGGCCCGAAGCCAGCAAGCTCGAGAAAGTTAAAAGGTCAGAGTAGTAAAGAAGACGACACTGTTATCTGTCATATTTCCACACTGATGCATATTTCACCTTGAGAGATGTTTGGTGGGAAAGTGGAGGAACAACTGCCCGGAGGGTCACTTCATTTCCTCACAACTGCCTCCTTGTTTTTCCTCGCTCCTCTCACCTTTCTTAGTCCAAGATCAGGCTGCCTTCATTCTCAGCCAAACAGTCAAATAGTCATAAATTTAGGGTACACCTGCCATTTACGAATACCTGACAGCAACCACAAGTCGGGTCTTCTTTTTCTATTATGTAGTTACAGTAACATTGCATCATATAGTATCACAGCTGTAAAACAGCCCCTGAGTGGATGTAATGAAAAGCAGTACAGCCCATTGAATTTCTTGAAATGTGTGCACTTTGGATATTTTAATAGATATCTTAAATGTAATGCTTGTGTTCATGTGTGTGTGTGTGTGTGTGTGTGTGTCACTTTGTCTCTGCTTGACAGGTAGAGGGAGAGACAGCAACTCCTTACCTCTTCTCAGACATCTTCTCATGAACCATAAATTAAAAGGCACTACCTGGGACTACAGGCAGAAAATACTGCGCAAAGAATGCAATCGGTGCATGTAAACTGGCAGTATCAATATGAAACAATGATGCATGCTTTCGCCGATCTTTTTCTTTTGGCTTGGTATGAAACTGTCTGTTACTCAGTTCCATATGTGTGAGGAACGAGAAAGACAGAGAATGGAAAAGAGGAAGAATTTATTGAAATTAATTCATGAAATATGTTTTCTTAATTTTGTTGGAAAAAAAAGCTAGAATTCAAATTCTATTTATGCTTTGTGTGTTTGCACTTAGCACATAGGTATGTACATGAATACATGGGTGTATGGGTGGTGGTGGTACCCAGCAGCATCAGGGACAGCCAGCAGCCATTTCTTGTGCTTGACAGAGCTGTCAGAATGCATCGGCTCGTCCCCTTGCTATCGGGATTGCAGGGCATACATTCCTCCATCAGAGAATAGAAGGATCAGACCTGGGAGGTGTCTTGATCCATAAGGACAGACAGATCCGCACAAAGAAAGGTACGACAGACTTGTAAACATACAGAATCTGACAGTGCAAGGAAGTGGAGTGGGACATGGTCTGAGGCCCCGTGAGCCGGGCCGAGTGCTAATGCACCTCAGTGTCGTCCACCAGGTCAGACCCTGGTGGACGACACTTGGCATTTTACTCCACAGAGCAAACATAACCAGACTGAAAGTTTTAACTTCAGAACTTGTTCTAAACGACAGTTAAAAAATATCTCCCATCAACTTTCTGCTGCCGCTGACACACAAAATCCATCCTTGCTCCAGGCTACTTTCATTCTCTGCTGTGTGCTGAGACGTGAGCAGACCTGCCTGT
>NC_136634.1:16391235-16398735 GCF_949748355.1 Melanostigma gelatinosum
ACGATGTCTCCACACTACTCAAGTGTCCCAGTGAGCAGGAATGACAATACCAGGACCCTGAAACTGAAGCAGCCAAATGGTATTCAGCCATCATTCTTTTTAGCATTTCCATATGTGCTTCTCTTACTCTGTGAAAATGTCTCCTCTGAAAAGAGCCTATAACACGCCCACATGGTCCTGTGAACGAGTCTGATCATGCAAAATAAGTGAAAACAGCTGAGTACACCATAGGTGTTGAAACATTTATCTCCCTCATGTAAGGAGTTATTATTGCTTACTTTCTATATCATCAGTTGATGTTCAAATTCATGCAGAACTATCTCAACTGACTGACTGTGTAATTACAGTGACAAGAGCAGCTCTGGTAAAACATAAGAGAAATCAAACAAAACAGGCGCAACAACACCAAAACCCTCCTCTGTCAAAACAAAAGGGCCTCCTCGTTTTTCTGCGGGAGATTTTGCATCTCGTGTTTCAATTGTTTCCTTTGATCGAGATGATTTACAAATCTCTCTAGTACAGCAGGAGCCCATGGTTGTAACTGCGAATTTGAAATGACCCCACATAACCCGGCAGTACCGTTCTGCCTGCAGTTATGTTCAGGTATGACGCACGACATGCAAATTAAACCATGTGCAAGATTTCACTGATAAAGCATCGGTATTTCATAGAGTTAACACTTGTCCCTCAGAATAACTGTTCTATAATCGCACACATTTAGGCAACAGCAAAGTATGTGTGGGGTTGCAGTGTGTGTGTGTGTGTGTGTGTATATGTGTGTGTGTGTAGAGGTATCCCTATAAGACAGGGGGAATATGCTCGGCCCGCCTACAGCTGTGATGAATGGGTCTGAGGCTTTGTACCACAATGCCCCTCACTTCATTACTGTCACATGGAACAGATGGTGCCTTTCACCGTAGCATCACATGTACACGCACACACTTTCTTTCCGGGGATGCCGTCGTTCTGTGATGTGTGCACATACACACACACACACACACGCAGGGGACAAGGAGGCTTAATGAATTCTACACCACATGCAGCTTCTGCGCTCAGCTGAGGCATTTATTTACAGATCTGAAGAGCAATCAAACAAAAAATTAGATCACGAGTATGCAATGTTAAACAAACCAAACGGGGGGTAATTGAATGAAGCAGGGAATAAACAAAGACCTGTGTTCCATCTTCCAAACGGAAAATTGTATTGGTACTTGGGAATCTTGATTTGCCAGCCCAGCAGAACAAAATCCAAAGATGTTTGAGGAAAAACAACAATGTGTTTGTGTGTGTGAGACATTGAAGCCTTCGGGACAGCAGGTAACACACTCTTCTTTTCACTGTGTACCTCAACTGGTGTTCAGTGTATGACAAACACACACAAAGTGCAAAGTTTGGGCTTGCGCTTTTCTTTATTGTGCATGCAAAGGCACTTACTAAATCAAACACGAGAAAGGCCAAAAAAATCACGTCAAATATTGCAAGAGCATTGAGATCGGCGAAGGGTACAAATCTCACCTACTTCTTGCCCACTTGTCTTTCTACTGTTCTCCTTCATTCAGGCCCCAAAGCCCTCAGCCTGTGGCTGTGTGTCACATTTGTGAAGGACAACTTCCTGCTCCGCCTTAAACCAAATTTCCCCACCAAAAGCCCGACCATTATCCCTTCCTTTGCACATGGGTCACAAATTAGCAAGTGCCCGTTCACTCAGTCGCACAGGAGCATCGGTGGAGCGCACACATGTGGAGGGTAAACGGGGCACGCGCCAAGGGGGGCTGAGCTGTGGGGTGGAGAGCTGTGAGGAAACAGGGTGGTGGGTGTTTCGGTCAAATTCAACTTCTTCTGTGCGGAACAAGGCATCTTATCTTTCTCTGCTTCTCTTCCCTTTCTTTACTTATCTTGTTTAAAACTTTACTACACACCGACCCTTTATTAACATGTTCTGTTAAAAGGCTGTTTGACCAACACTCGCAGCGTGAGGGGCAAAGTTCACCGGGCTGCACACTCTGCTTTAAAGTTACACCTGCCAATAAGTTGGTGCTGTAAACACTATCTTTTTACTTAGCACACACACGCTTTGGCCCTACTATCTAACTGAAAATCAGAGCCACTGATACAGGGACCGAGACCACACGCCAAACAGTCCCCAGTCCAAGCTCTATCTCTGAATGGAGCGGCTCCAGACTGCATGGTACCAGTATTATCTTATTGGTTTAACATTAAGCAAACTGTGGCAGCACACCAGACTACCAGCTATTGGTTCCTCTTTGCTTTATCTTATTTCTATTTACTCGCCTTTCCTTCTGCTATCTTGAAGGGGGCTATTGAAGAGGCATCTTTCTTCTTTACAAGCAAACCAATACAGCAGGGGTGTCAAACTCATTTTCACTCCGGGCCACATCAGCATCATGGTCGCCCACAAAGGGCCGGTTGTAAATGTAACTACTCGTAACATATTGTTAAATAACTCTCTGCATTCACAGTTTAAAGTAGTCTTCAATGTACTCACAATATATTTCCATGTTAAATGTACAGTAACCAGCCAAAGAGCTGCTTCTATAACTGTGTTTATGTATCTCATTTTGACTTTCAATCTCATCATTTTGACTTTCTATCTCAGAATTATGACTATGGGGATATTTTTATTATCAAGTCTAACTTTTTTTTTTACTTTTCTTTTTTTTTTGCTGGCGGATTCGCGGGCCACATAAAGTGACGTGGCGGGCCGAATCCCTGCAATACAGGGTGTGTGCGTGTGTGGTTCGTTGCTTTTACGGTCAGAAGGAATTGAAGAGAAGGAGAAAAGGTAAAGAAAAAGGAGAATTGTCTTTTAGCTCACCTTTAGCATGTTTACCCCCATAGAAATAAAGTGATGATATTGTAAGTAAAAAAAAAAACAAATGTCCTTACTTTTCCACATACATATTGTCTGAAAATAACAATTAGTATATCGGGTAAAATATGAGATATGACAAGAATGAGGACAGAAACTGCCTCTTTATTTCATCAGTGTACCATACTGCACAACAATGGCTGAATGAATGGACTTTTTTTTGGACTATGAGTGGAGTAACCGGTCCCAGTGGGCAGCAGATGCAGGACAACCTCCTCGCCATGTAACAATAGCTCCCCGTCCATGCTGTCCATCCATCTGTATTTGTCCAATACAGTAAAGAATCCCTGCAGGAAAACCAACTGGCATTCTTCTGTTGTCCATTGTGATGAAACTATCACAGGAATGGATCACCAGGAAGACAATCCAACCTAATTCTCTGATCCCAAACCAAAAAGAAGGCCAAGAATGGACTTTGATTGATCAGGGAACAAATGGACCAGCTTTTCCCTGCCTGCCATACAATTTGAATGGTTAACTTAGTTAATTTCCACAGCCAGTGGCTTCATCCCTGTCAAAGTCTGATGGAGTAGCCGGTTTCAGTAGGTGGCTCGTAATGACTGGGGGGGGTTCATACATGCTACTGCTGCTGCTGGAGGTCTTCGCTGCTGTCTCTGAGGTGAGTGAATGTGGACCCCCCAGGAGAGGTGAAAGCACATCACACATTCCTGTGTCTACCAGGAGATTACGTATCACTGCAGTGACACTGGACGCCTTTGGGTCAAACAGACACCCCTTGGCTTCAACCCCTGGAGTAGTACACCTTTCTCATTGAATGACCGGATGCATTGATTGAATTAAACTTCCTCAGCAATCAGAACAAGGCAATGCCCCATCTTAACGTTCAGTGGTTTAAATCATTGCCTTTGTCATCGTAGCTGGTGTGATCTATAGTTCATGAGTTGGAACCTGTCACAGCATGACAAACAGTATATGCTTCTGGGCTACTCTGGGGTCCCTCAACACTGATGCCTCCAAAAGTTTTACGAGCTAACCAGCCTGAAAATAGACTGGAGATACACTGACTCAAAGAATGTGTAGAAATTGTTCTCAAATATATTGCAGACATTGAAAGACTTTCTTTCTAAACAAATGGTTTCATAATTGTGGCTATGTAATAAAGTAAATATTGTGTACATATGGGGTACCAATGAAATACTTACAGGGTACACCAGTAGGTAGGCCAACAAGGGAAGCAGGAGATACGAAATTTGAGTTTCGGTGGGATCTAGAACTAGATCGTGAAACCTTTGTACTTGGTTCAGTAAAAAGTTTGTCATTTGGGTTATAATGAATAAGGAAGTGCCGGGAAACAAACAGCGGTCTCCTGGCTGAAAGGTTGCTGATTGTTGGACCCATCCGTGTGGTGTTGCGGTCTTTATACTTCCTGGTTGATGATTACGTGGACGACATACAACATCATTTTTTGGGATACCTATGAATTACAGGGTGGTGTGCTCTTTGCCCGTCTGCAGAGTGGTAAAGCCCCAGCCTGGACTCTGCCCAGAGAAGAGGAATGGGGGAGGAGGGACGGATGAAGGGAAGAAGGGTCTCATCCTTTATTGCCCATAAAGACCCAGGAGTGGAGTCACTCGTGTGCAGTAAAAAGCGTTCCGCACCTGCCAGGATGTTGACTCAAAATCTTTATCACCAATATCTAATCGCTCGCCCCCCTGCCCCCTGATAAATGAGCTTATTTTGGAATTTTCCCCCTCTAACTTATAGACATGCCTAACACAGGTGCGAGTATGTGTGTGTTTGACATAGAGAGAGGATATGTGAGGGGCTGTGCATTTATTCACCTATGGTTGACGTGGTTAATGCTTAAGCAGGTGTAGGTGTATTGATGCCTGTGGATCCTCGAAGAGGCCATGAACCTGGACAGGACATAAAGAGGAAAGAGAGAATGGGGTTGATATCTAAAGAGCTGGGATTAATGGTGAGCACAGCAGACCTGCTGCCACACGCTATCAAAACTAAACAAAAACCAAACGCATAAATTCAAAGAGAGATGGGTTGTTAATGCTTATTATGAGGTGGATAATTGAATTCAATGAGTCACTGCCTTCATTTTCTGTCTTTCTTTCTTTCTTTCTTTCTTTGTAACTCTCTAAGAAATGCCTCTGACATTCCTCTCAATGACTAAAACAGCAGAAAAGAAAATGTTCAAAGCCAAAAGCAGGGTGACAGTTTCTTTAGATCAATAACAATGATAGGTCTTTTCGGGGCCTCTGTGTGATGTGAGATACTAAGATCTTACACACTTCAAAGTGTTAGGATTACACCCTTTGCTTGTGTTAATCCCGGGAGTCAAATGACAAGAGAGATACCCGGGACGGCATGGGCTAAAACGGCTGGCAACAAAAACACAAGGGGGAGAAGGCCAAGTGCTCTCTCCCTGAGTCTAAATATTGACTCTGAGGTCTGTCACTGCGTCCAGTGAGACGAGAACAGATGGATTCAAGTTGAAAGTACTGCACTTCAAGGAAGCTATGACAAAAGCACAAACCAGGAACTGTTTGTGGAACAAATCGATGAATGTTGTCAATGTCTTCTTTTTTTACTCACTGGTGAATATTCAGTGAGTTTAAAAAGCACAGTGCCATAAGACCGAACATTAAACTCTTCACAGAGGTGCACCTCCATGTGTAGGTACAGACAATACATTGGTCAGTTTGAGGAGTGACAGCAATTGTGATGTGTTGTGTCGATACCACAGGAGCGCCGCATCACAACTCCAGGATAACCTGAAGGTCTGGCATGCCTGTGTGTGTGTGTGTGTGTGTGTGTGTGTGTGTGTGTGTGTGTGTGTGTGTGTGTGTGTGTGTGTGTGTGTGTGTGTGTGTGTGTGTGTGTGTGTGTGTGTCATAGGTCTGCACATGTAAAAAGTGACGACTGTCAGTAAAGCTAAAGTCTCGCCACACCCAGAGGTGCATGTTATAATGGTCCAAATACAATGTGAACAGACTCTCCCTCACACACACAATAAAAGTGGATACTAAACCGCAAAGTCCTTGTCCAGTAGTGGAATGTAACAAATCAAAATAACAGTACTCATGTATGTACAATTGTAAGAGGGACCAAGTGTGCAAACAGTATTTTTACATTGCGCCATTGCTATTTTTACTTGAAGTAATAGCCTCAAAGAGTTTCATTGATCAAATGTCTGTTAATTTAATTCAATGTATTTTATATCGCCGAAAATCACAAATCACAAATTTGCCTCAGAGGGCTTTACAATCTGTACACATGCGACATCCTCTGTCGCGGGACCCTCACTACAGGAAAAACTCCCCCCAAACAAGTCACTATCTATCACCAAATGAGATAACACAATGGTGATTGAGCCTATGACCCGCTGATGAAAGCCCTTACATTTGCATTATTACGAACAGGTTGTCTGCGACAACAATCTCGGGAAAAATCACAAGCGGATCACGTTGTTTATATCTCTGGGAAGTTAGATCCAAAAACACACCTGCAATAACCGCCTATCGACAAAAGTGTCACCAAAGAGAGCGAAACAGTGATCTTCCAAACTGTAGGTAAAGGTCGATGAAAGTGAGGCGAAATGCATAGATTGTGAGGCAGCCCACCTACATTGCAAGTGCGTACACACCCATTTCAAAATGGTCAGCAGATAGGGCCCGTCATTGAACAATAGAAGCAGAGCTGAGGAGCAGCCAGCGCTGCAGACACGTACTGATAGTGGATGACCTGGTAAAAAGAAAGACGGAGTGAGAGAGGGAGAAAAGGAAGACCTCCTACCAGCAAGGCCACACAGGATCAGCCACATTTGACTAATTCAGCTGAACCCTAGTCGGCTTCCGTGTGTGTTTGTCTGTTTGTTTGTTTGTTGGGGGGGGTAACGCATCTAAATGCCAGTGATAGCGGTGAACTGGCACGCTGCTTTGTGTGGTTTCGTTTATTTATTTGACATACTGGCATCAGTGAATACGGCTGAAATGGGATTACACAGTGACTTGTCTTCAGCTCAGTCCTCCACCCTTTTTTGTGTGTCTTTTTTGAGTCCTACTCCGGACCCGGCCCTTCTCTCAGGTCTATAAAGCCACTCTGATGAGCCTGACTGGCCCGAGCTCTTGGGGCCAGTAATAATCTCTCTTTAGGAGGCTGAGAGGGTGAAGTGAGCCATAAGAACCCTCTCTGTCAGCTTTAACCGGCCAGCAGAAAGAAAAAGTCATAATTATAGTACTCTCTCTGGCTGGATTTAAATAAAGCTTCCTGGCTGGGCCCCGATAGACACACACTCTCTCGCTCACACACACACGCACTTCAATAAAGAGGCACGAATCAATCAGGGGTTCCCCTGCCACGGCTTCATTGGAGCCCCATGTCTGAAAGAAGGACTGACAGCCCTCAACCTCCCAGCATTGTCAGACAAGACTGATTAGGCTTCTGACTGGCTACCTCCGCCACCAGCTAGAAAAGCACCGAGGTTAAAGGGTCTCCATTTGAAATCGACGAGCACTGAAAAGTTCTGGACACCTGCCTTTTAAAGTGATGCTTGTCTGTGCAGCTCTACCCTCCTTTTTTGTTGTTTGCAATTTGAGGGCAGTGCAGGGGAGAGGGAGTGAGTTTTTGAGGGAGTA